>NC_069499.1:544032441-544109941 GCF_027579735.1 Bombina bombina
CACAAATCTATTTGTAAAAAGGTGTCTGACCCCAAAACACCCAGAAAGAGTAGAAAGACATAGGCACAAATAAAAGAGGGTGAGACGTCTACTTTAAGTGTAAAGAAATCAGTAAGTATAATTTTACTTTCAACCTCTCACGGAACCATAAGGACCATGAGACAGAAGATTTGGAACCAGAAGAAGATTATAATTCCAGAAATCCTAGATAAAAAAACAACAACAAAGGCATGGGGATCCTTGGTGGTGGGGACAGTTGTAATTTTCTCTAGTTCGCCATCAGATCTATTACCAGAGACACATTTTTGGAATAAATTGACTAGTGACAAAATGGTTGACTTCAAAGCCAGCACCACTATGCAACCCCTTGCACAAAATCTGCATGTTCCCTGTGTCCAGAATTATTCCCAGAAAATTAACCAATTTAATATAGCTATAGAGTTCTTGGAATTGAATTGCTATTCATTAAGCTTTAAATCTACAAGAAAAACACTGCATATAAATGGCCTTTGCATTTTAACTGCATCTGCATTGTTTCTATCAAACTTTTTTAAAAATGACCTTGAAATATATCTTTAGAAGTAATTGGTCATAGGTTATACAAATATAAAAATAAAAATAGTGGCATACTCTCCATTCAGTGGAAGGTGTATTCAAAAGCAGGAATATTACTCCACCAGCAGTTGTATAAAAAATGTTTTCACAAACACACATGGTAAAACAAAAAGTACGATTAAAGGCAGTTTTGAGATTTGGATTTGTACGCACGCAGCAGCTCTCTCTTTTTTCATTGCATATAGCTATACTGCAATTGAAAGCTGGACCCCATATTTTAACTGTGTGCATTCTGTAGCTGATTAGGGCTTTTTAGATAAGTTTAGGTACAGGAAACTGTCAGGAGGTATCCTCTGATAGTCGCTACAGCCCATAAATACACTGACCCTTGGACAAAGTGTATAGTGTAGTCTGTATTTTGAGGCAATGTGCAAGTCACAGGTGGTTATCCCAGACAATGTTCAGGTAGTAGCAAGATCCTTAGTGGTAGCAAGCATGCTGTACCTTTTTCTTCATATGTGCCAAATAACAAACACTGACGGAGAAGAAGAGCTGTTACACAGTCTGCTTTACTGAAAAAAGTTCAACTTAAACAAACAGCACTATACCTGGTACAGGTGCAAATGCCCCTCGATAAAACCACAAAAGCAAATGTCCACAGCACCAAATATATGAGGAATTTCTTGTCTTTCGGGTTATTCACCCTTAATCATGCTGAATCAGCATGATTAAGGGTGAATAACCAGAAATGTTGCATTTTATTGTTGCTGTGTGCCTACATGCTTTTATCAAGCTATGAATAAAGACAGGAAATTCCTCATATATTTGGTACTGTGGACATTTGCTTTTGTGGTTTTACTACAAAAATTAGAAACCTAACTCAAGCAGAAAGTGAACAAGTATATGCAGCTATGTACCAACCAACTTATACTGAGACCATATAACCACCAGCATTGATACAGTTTTAGGAAAGTCTGAGAGAAATATAGCATAGTTATATTTGATTATTATTGAGTCTCTGGTGAATGTTTCTGCAGTGGATGCCTGTTTCAGGGAAAGGATAAATGTTATAAAGGATAAATCTCTACAAAAAGTAAGAAAACACACTTCAAGATAAGATTAAATTCTATAGTACAATAAATACTTTAATTCAGTTTATATATGCATGCTTTTTTACCGCACAACATAAACATCACAGAATAACAGCCATCTATAGCTAGCCCAACAACTACCATAATTTCTTACCTCCTTCTTGAAGTTTAGAAAGTAATTTGTCTGGTCAATTAGAAATATCTCCAAGGCTGACCTTCTTAGGTTGTACCGACGCAAGTGAATTTCCCGGATCTGGGAAAGTGGCCACTTGAAATCAAATCCCACACCTACAGCCAGATACAGCAACATTAGCTAAAGTAGCAAAGCTGTTTAACAAAACATACAGATGATAGGGAAATATAAAATATCATATAAATAAATTTAAACTAATTTTTCAATAAAGGTAAACTCTATAGTATAAAATGTTCAAAGTGTCAGCTATATCTTGGATGGAGGGGCACCCCACATGATCGGAATGATTCGTTTTATATAACTATTATGTTATACATGTTACATTAAAAGTTAAAGGGATATTGTACACTAGATTTCTCTTTGTATAAATGTTTTGTAGATGATCCATTCATTTAGCCCATCTGGTAGTGTTTTTGTAAAAATGTATAGTTTTGCATATTTTTTAATAACATTGTGCTGATTTTCAGACTCCTAACCAAGCCCCACAGTGTCAGATGTATACAGACTCCTGCATATGTTATCTGTCTTTTCATAGGCAGGGAGGGGGGAGTGTATGTTCTCCTTGTTTTTCCAGCCCCATTTTACTGGGTGTCCCAGCCTAACCTCATCAATAGTACTAAACTGGGAGCGTCTAAGCAAGTTTTTAAAAAGTTTTATACTGGTTTATTAGATCAGCATCTGTGCCTATTCTTCTTTATAATAGTGTCTATTACATGCAGTTGAATAAAAATCAGTGTATTATTCATTTACGTTTTAACCATGTAGAATCCTGGTGATCCTCACTGAACCATTCAAAGGTTTTCGAAGGAAATTGTACACATAGCTTTAGCTTAGGTGGTTTGTCAAAGGATCAAGTGACTAAGGAGCATAAGTAGGTACTGAATCTTCAGGCCACATGCTGGAGTGCTGTACACCATATGAACCTCAGCACCTCCCCTTTAGCTTGCTAAGGACTTACGTGTATGGCCACTACCCATTGGTATTAAAGGGACAGTCTACACCTTAGTCATCTTAAAGTCTTACCTTAGATTAAGCTGAAAATATCCTCCTTTATATATCATGCAGCAGGAACAGAAAAAAGTTATTTTAAAATGAATATTCTTTCTGGCCAGTTTGAAATGGCTGCCAAGCTCAGCCCACTAATGACATCACGATCTGGGCTGCATTTAGGCACTCTGCTGAATAGCATTGACAGTCTGTTGAATTCAACTAGTGAGCCTTTTGTGATTGGATGCCATATGCAGCCCAGATCATGATGTCATCAGTGGGCTTAGCTTGGCAGCCATTTCAAAGTAACCAGAAACAACATTCATTTTAAAATAACTTTTTTACCATTCCTGCTGCATAATTTAGAAAAGGTGCAGAAGGCTATTTGCAGCTTAATCTAAGGTAAGACTTTAAGATGGCCAAAGTGTAGACTGTCCCTTTAAAGCTACAGTGGAGTATTGTAGTTCTATGATTGCTGTTTGATCATTTCCCACAACTTGTTAATGACATAAAGCCAAGAAAACCAGTATCATGTTTTCTGGGCTTTATGTCATTAACAAGTTCCAAAATTTAGTGGAGCTATACAAATAAATGATAATAATAATAATTATTAATATAAAAGTAAATAATAATATCTTAGAATATTCAAGAACTACATATTTAGACTGAAAACAGAAAATGTAAATATAAGCATGATCGACACCTTCTTCTTTTTCAGTGCTTCCATCATGGAAATAAATGTGTTGTGTGGTCACTTCCAGACAGCCAGATATCACGTCCATTACTGTAATGAGCTCACAGTCTTCACAGAGCACAGGCTTCTCGTTCTGACTTGGCTCCTCCTTTTCATTTCTTAAAAAAAAGGATTGTTGGCAAAATAATGTATTTTAATAGGGTACTTGAAAGCATTTCACACATTTATGTTCAGACAGACATGACTAGCTCCATTGTATTTTACACACATGTTCACAGTGTTTTCCTCCTCTAGGAGTTCCAGGCCATCATCATCAAGGTCACTGACTTTCACTTGCTTTGCGGCTTCCAGCAGCAGAGAATCCCTTGATGGCTCAGTTTGCTGGATTCCTGTGGGATGTGAATAGCATTGTCTGGTTTACATTTTGCCAGTGCCAATGTACTTATTAATTATTCACATGCAATTGTATGTTCCAGAGCACTGTGGGGTATAGGTATATTTTGCCTAACCAGCTGGAAACACCACCACGAACACAAAAATCTATAGTTTTTACATTCTAAGTGAAGGTACCATACACAAAAAGCTCTCTCAGCTGCCATGTTGTATGGGCAGAAACCTAAAGGGACATTGGATTATTTTTCTACATAATCAAATAATAAACTACATAGTAAAAGATCTGCATGCAAAATAAATATTTACAACTTAAAATAAAAAATTACATTTGTAAGGTTTTGCTTTTTGCAGAGCTATCAACAAATATATATCTTGCTCATGTTTACTGGGTCTGCTGTGGCTAAGCAAATGCCAAAAGTAAATGAACTCCACTAATCTAAACAATCACAGTGTAAAAGTCACTAAGAGGTTCTTCCTGCCTCTCCAACATAACCAGTGCTTATGTTAGTTAATGAACCTGATTCTTTAAAGCTCACTCATCTTCACATTCTTTAGTAAATCACCTTCATAAAATAACCTATAAAGTAATAAAGTTAGACATACTGGATTTTCCCCTCTGTTTAGCATGTACCAGTATGTATCAGTATAAGGTTATCACACTAGACTGTGTATAACTTTTCAGACTACAGTACCTTTTCTTCAATGTTCCCTTCGGATAAAGTCGGAATATCAAGTCTGCAATGCTCCATAAAGGTAACTAGTGTTTTACATGGTGCTTATAAATCTACATTGTGAACCTTTTTTCTTGTCTTTGTATGAAGAAAAATAATGGCAAAGAAATTCACTAGATATCATTTCCTAACACATTCAGAAGAAAATATATTTTTGAGAATGTCTTGCATTGTCATTAAATAATTCCTATACATATTCTTGGATTGCTACAGTGACTTTTTTTTAAAAAATGTGAGTACATTAACTGATATACCACTATACCAAACCAGCAATCAAATCACAAATATAGCATCTTTGCATCTTATATAGCATCTTTTCATTTTAAAGAACAATGTTTGTAAAATAATTTCTAAAATCTTATCATAGTTGTTTTACTAGACCTCAATGAGAGCTATATAAACATTCTACAATTCAGCAGGAACTGCATTCCAGATTATCAAACAGTGGTCTGGGCTGGTGCGACATATGATAGAATAACCCAGTTTGATGATTTAGTCCTTATCGCATCTGCTGGCTTACAAAGGATATCATAGAAACACAAGTAAGCAAACAGCACTGAATAGGAAGTTAGGTGGTTCAGAAAACTCCAGAAATTATAATGAAACCACTATGGCTGGATTCCAACTTCTCTAATAGAAGAAATAATATATTTGGGTGACAGCCTCCTTACTTTAAGTATATCAATTAAAATATTATTACTGGAACAGGTTTTAGGTTCATGCAACGTACCTAGGTTGTCCCGCAAAGCACTGGCTTCCAAATGTGGATCAAAGTTGTTATCTGGCACCAGTTTTAGCCGCATTCGAGAATAGTTTTCTACGTTGGAGAGTTTCCAGTGGTCCCAGTTCTCTTTTCTTATAAAGAAGTGGACAATTTAAACATTGGTCTTTCTTTGAATAAAAAAATTAACCATGTGCATACAAAACATCACGCAAAGCAAAACAGTCATTTAGCACAAGAACATTTTACATTTTGGAGTCACAGTTTTCTAGACTGAAAAAATCCTTAAGAGCCAATCAATCAATGTGCTGCCAATTTGCAGCCATGATCCATATTTGACTATTTTCTGCAAACAGCACTTGACTGGCTGCGCTGTGTTAATGAAAACTTTCACAGTGCAGCCAGAGCACAGCACTGTTTAACGAGAAGAGCGTGGTGTGGATCAGCATTACAAAGTGAAAACGCTAACAGTTCCTTTGTGTGTCCCGTTGTTTCTGCGGACATGCTGCATTTTCTGCAGTGAAAGCAAATCACAGCATGTTCTGCCTTAGGGATAGCAATATTTCAAAAGTAGCACATTAATCTACAGTAAAGATAGAACCATCTGCTATAAATGGCTCTATTAAACAAGGAATCAGAAAGGTAGCAGCACAGGCCAGTAGATATTAAATTCAACCCCTTATATATTGCTGTTGGAAGGAACCAGATCAACTACTAAATGTCAGCAATTTTTGTAAACTAACTAACTGTCATTAAGAAGTATCAAACATAAATGGTTGAGCCTATATAAACATTACCAGCAGTAAACAGAAAAAGCAAGGAAATATTAAACTCGCCCTAGGCCTGCTATCCCTCCTCCCCAATATCCCAATTGATGTGTAAAGTATTTTTTATCTAAGATCAGTATTATGTGGTCAACTATAACATGACATATAGTTTAACCTCTTCCCTGGTCTTCAGTAAGTATTTGCAAAATCTGTTTTGCAGATATTCGTTTGTCAAACAAATTTCAAATAAGACCACAGGTAGCAGCATTCAACTATGTTTGGTACCTGGTATATTAGTGTTAAAGTACAACACACAAAGATCTGTGCAAATCCAGATTTTTTAAAAATAAATAATTAACTAAATAAATTATAAATATAAATAAATAACCTGTCTGCCCATGGTCCTTGTTCACAGTACAAGTATCTCTTTGCAGCTTTCCACTGCCTTAGTGTTGCTGTATACTGGCTGTTGATTTGTTTCAACATGTTGTTGTAGCGAGAGTTTTCTTGACGTGCCTTTCTATTAAATGGTTCTAAAAAGAATTCCTATAAAAAAACATACATACATAAGTAAAGAAATAAAATTCCTATTCAGATATTAATCAAAATAAAATGGTGAATAATGGCATCTTTGTCAAAACAGGAGTTATTGTTGCTACTTACTTGCTTTCAATACAGCAGACCACCAACCTCTGTTACATATGTTAAAATGATACTAAACCCAATTTTTTTTCTTTCATGATTCAGATAGAGCATGCCATTTTAATCAACTTTCTAATATACTCCTATAATATTTTTTTCTTCGTTCTCTTAGTATCAATATTTGAAAAAGCAGTAATCTAAGTTAAGGAGCCGGTCCATTTTTGGTTCAGAACACTGGATAACACTTGCTTATTTGTCGCTACATTTTTGTATGTTTAACAGCTTTTCGTGCGCGTATGTTTTAAAAGGCACACTGTTTTTTTTTCTCATTCAAATAGAGGCACATCAGCTTTCGGGCCTGCGTGCATCGTTGTGATGGGGTACACTTTGGTGAGCTTTTTTGCTTTATATGACGCCAGTTTGATGTCCGCCTCTTTTCTTATGTAAGCTATTTAGATAACAGGTAAACTGTGTTTTCCCGCATCTCTGCTTTTATACTTTTTGAATTTATACATTCTTATGAGTTATTTTTAGAAGTGTTAAGTATTTTGTTTTCTTTAAAGCTTTTTTTAATAGGGATATTACCGTTTAGCTGTATTCTTTTATTTTTCTGCACTTAACTTCTGTGTAAGTTCCATGCAGTTATGGAGCCTTCTGACTCTAAATCTGTCTTAGAAGCTGGGTCATTTGAACACTTTTCTTTAGTGTTAAGTGTTTATATTATTTATAAACTGAGGTTTTAACCTCAGATTAATTTATGCAATAAATGCATTAATATTATAATCCCTTCTGACCTATCTGCTCTTGTTTCTAAGGGTATAACTGGTGGTTCTTTTTTTTACAGGAGAATCCTACTGAATCCTGGATTCAAGGATTTTATACAGTGTCTGAAATGCCTCCTTCGAGTAAGTGTAAAAAGTCACGTAAGAATTTACCTTCTACAAGCTCTATGCTTGCTGGGATTAATGTTTCTAGTCATGAAGCTGTTATGTCCTCAGAGGAAGACGCTTGGTTCTATTGGCGTCTACCTTGATCATGGATCTGAGATATATATATATATATATATATATATAGATATATATATTCGTTTTATATTCGTATTGGGCATATTTTTAAAGAAACTTCATTTCCTTTAGGAGGTTAAGGTCCTAAAGTAGATGGGGATAAGGTTAAATACTGTTTTTATTCTTATGGTTACATTCCCATATATATTTCCTATCCCTAATGTAGTCTCTGAGATTGGGCTTAGCTAGGTATTTCTTTTTAATCCTTCTGCAAGGTTTAAGAAAATGCATCCTTTTCCAGCTTCCAATGTTTAATTTTGTGAAACTATTCTCAAAGTGGATGGGGCTATTTACACTCTGACTTTACATACCCCTATTTCCTTCCAGAGGAAACAGGTTATCTTTTTAAATCAGTAATATCTATTAGTGATATAGCTGCTGCTTCTTTCTTTTGTTTAATAATTTTTTTGGGCAGTTTACTGATGATTGTGTTTGTGAATTTTAAATCTTTCTGGCAAATATGGTTATACTTTCATTAAAGGGACAGTCAAGTCCAAAAAAAACTTTCATGATTCAGATAGGGCATGTAATTTTAAACAACTTTCCAATTTATTTACATCACACATTTTGCTTTGTACTCTTGCTATTCTTAGTTGAAAGCTAAACCTAGGAGGCTCATATGCTAATTTCTTATACCTTGAAGCCCGCCTCTAATCTGAAAGCATTTTGACAGTTTTTCACCACTAGAGGACATTAGTTCATGTGTTTCACATAGATAACATTGAGATCACACACGTGAATTTACAGAGGAGTGAGCACTGATTGGCTAAAATGCAAGTCTGTCAAATGAACTGAAATAAGGGGGCAGTCTACAGAGGTAAAACATGTATTATTATAACTGTGTTGGTTATGGAAAACTGGGGAATGGGTAATAACAAAATTTATGCTTACCTGATAAATTTATTTCTTGACATGGTGAGTCCACGGATCATCATAATTACTGTTGGGAATATCACTCCTGACCAGCAGGAGGAGGCAAAGAGCACCACAGCAAAGCTGTTAAATATCACTCCCTTACCCACACCCCCAGTCATTCGACGAAAGGGAAAGGAGAAAGGAAGTAATATAAGGAGCAGAGGTGCCTGAGGTTTATGCAAAAATAAACTGACTGAAAAATACAGGGCGGGCCGTGGACTCACCGTGTCAAGAAATAAATACATTTATCAGGTAAGCATAAATTTTGTTTTCTTTCTAATGACACAGTGAGTCCACGGATCATCATAATTACTGTTGGGAACCAATACCCAAGCCAGAGGACATGGATGATAAGGGAGGGACAAGACAGTTAACCTAAACAGAAGGCACCACTGCTTGAAGAACCTTTCTCCCAAAAGAAGCCTCAGCTGAAGCAAACGTATCAAATTTGTAAAATTTAGAAAAAGTGTGCAAAGATGACCGAATGGCAGCCTTGCAAATCTGATCTACAGAAGCTCAATTTTTAAAGGCCCAAGAAGATGAAACAGCCCTCGTGGAATGAGCCGTGATTTTCTCAGGAGGCTGCTGTCCAGCAGTCTCATATGCCAAGCAAATAACGCTCGTCAACCAACAAGAAAGAAGTAGCGGTAGCTTTCTGATCCTTATGCTTCCCAAAAAAAATAACAAACAAAGAAGAAGATTGGCGAAAATCCTTAGTCACCTGCAAGGATAAGGACACAAAGAGAGAACAACAATTTCTTGATTAATGTTCTTATCTAAAACAACCTTGGGAAGGAAACCAAGGGAAGTACGTAGTACTACCTTATCAGAATGAGAAATAAGGAAAGGAGATTCACACTGCAATACTGAAAGCTCCGAAACTCTTCTAGCCGAAGAGATAGCAACCAAAAACATAACCTTCCAGGATAACAACTTAATATCCAAAGAATGCATGGGCTCAAAAGGAGCCTGTTGAAGAACTCTAAGAACCAAATTAAGACTCCAAGGAGGAGTTGCAAACTTAAACATTGGCCGAATTCTAACCAGGGCCTGACAAAAAGACTGAACATCTGGCACATCCACCAGATGCTTGTGCAACAAAATAGACAAAGCAGAAATTTGACCCTTCAGGGTACTAGCAGATAAACCCTTCTCCAGACCCTCCTGGAGAAAGGACAAAATCCTAGGAATCCAAACTCTACTCCAAGAGTAGCCCCTGGATTCACACCAATACATATATTTACGCCATATCTTATAATAAATCCTTCTAGTCACAGGCTTACGCGCCTGAATCAAAGTCTCAATAACCGATAGTATCAAGCGTTCAATCCCCAAGCAGTCAGCTTCAGAGAAACAAGATTTGGATGAAGGAAGGGCCCCTGAAGTAGAAGGTCCTTCCTTAATGGAAGACTCCAAGGTGGAAAAGATGACATCTCCACCAGATCTGCATACCAGATTCTGCGAGGCCACGCCAGTGCAATGAGAATCACTGACGCCCTCTTTTGCCTGATCCGAGCTATGACCCGAGGAAGAAGAGCAAACAGAGGAAACACGTATGCCAGACTGAACTTCCAAAGAACTGCTAGAGCATCTATCAGTACAGCCTGAGGATCCCTTGACCTTGATCCGTACCTCAGGAGCTTGGCATTATGATGAGATGCCATGAGATCCAACTCCAGCTGCCCCCATCTGAGAATCAAGGAGGAAAACACCTCCGGATGAAAAGTCTGCCTGCTCAGAAAGTCCGCTTCCTAATTGTCCACCCCTGGAATGTGGATCGCAGACAGACAGCAGTTGTGAGTCTCCGCCCACTGAATAATACTGGCTACCTCTGTCATGGCCAAGGAACTCCGAGTTCCTCCCTGATGATTGATGTAAGCCACTGACGTTATGTTGTCCGACTGAAACTCTGATAAACTGGGCTGAAGCTAGCTGAGGCCAGGCCAGAAGAGCATTGAAGATTGCTCTCAGCTCTAAGATATTTATAGGAAGAATCAACTCCTCCCGAGTCCATAGACCCTGAGCCTTTAGAGAACCTCAGACAGCTCCCCATCCCAGCAGACTGGCATCCGTGGTCACAATCACCCAGGAAGGTCTGCGAAAACAGGTTCCCTGAGTGAGAAGATCCTGAGACAACCACCACGGAAGAGAATCTCTTGTCGTCTGATCTATAACAATCCTTGGAGACAGATCCGCATAATCCCGGTTCCATTGACTGAGCATGCATAACTGCAAAGGTCTGAGATGCAACCGAGCAAACGGAATGATGTCCATGACTGAAACCATCAGACCAATCACCTCCATACACTGGGCCACTGACGGTCGAGGAGAGGACTGAAGAGCAAGACACAAATTGAACATCTTTGTCTTTCTTGCTTCTGTCAGAAAAATCTTCATCTCTAGAGAATCTATAATGGTTCCCAAGAATACCACCCTTGTAGCCAGAATCAAGGAACTTTTTCCTAAATTCACCTTCCAACCGTGGGAGTGCAGAAAAGACAACAACTCATCCATGTGGGAGCTTGCTTGTTGAAAATATGGCCCCTGAACTAGAATGTCGTCCAGATATGGCGCCACTGCAACACCCTGCAATCAGAGCACTGCCAGCAACTGCCAGGACATTTGAGAAAACCCTGGGAGCTGTTGCAAGACCAAATGGAAGGGCCACAAACTGAAAATGCCTGTCTAGAAAAGCAAATCTCAGAAACTTGTGATGGTCCCTGTGGATGGGAATATGCAGATACGCATCCTTCAGGTCTACTGTTGTCATGAATTGACCCTCTTGAACCAGAGGAAGAATTGACCGAATAGTTTCCATCTTGAAAGACGGAACTATGAGAAACTTGTTTACACTCTTGAGATCTAGAATAGGTCTGAAAGTTCCCTCCTTTTTGGGAACAATGAACAGATTGGAATAGAATCCCAGCCCCTGCTCCTGAACTGGAAAAAGAACAATCACTCCCATGTCGGAAAGATCCTGAACGCAACGTAAGAACGCATCTCTCTTTTTATCTGGTCTACAGATAATCTTGAGAGAAGAAACCTACCCCTGGGAGGAAAAGTCTTGAACTCTAGCCTGTATCCCTGGGTCACAATATCTATCACCCTGTAGATCTGGAACATCCCGAACCCAAGCTTGAGCGAAAAATGAAAGTCTGCACCCCACAAGATCCATTCCTGGATCTGGGGCAGACCCTTCATGCTGACTTTGAGTCAGCAACAGGCTTGGTTCCCCTTGCTCCAGGACTGATTGGACTTCCAAGAGGACTTGGACTGTTCCTGCTTGGAGGAGGAAGGTTTACCAGAGAAGTTACAAAGTTCTCCTATCCTGAGGGAGAGAATGCCCCTTCCCTCCCGTAATATCAGAAATAATCTCAGCCAAACCTGGCCCAAACAAAGTCTTATCCTTGTAAGGAATGGACAAAAGCTTAGATTTAGAGGACACATCCGCAGACCAGGACTTCAACCATAAGGCCCTGCGTGCCAGAACAGCAAAGCCAGAAATCTTTGCTCCCAACTTGATGACCTGTAAAGAAGCATCCGCATTAAAGGAATTGGCCAACATCAAAGCCTTGATCCTATCCTGAATCTCGTCAAGAGGAGTATCCTGTTAAATAGAATCAGACAAAGCATCAAACCAATATGCTGCTGCACTGGTAACGGTAGCAATACACACAGCAGGCTGCCATTGGAACCCCTGGTGAACATACATCCTTTTAAGCAAAGCTTCCAACTTCTTATCCATGGGATCCTTAAAAGAGCAACTATCCTCAATAGGAATAGTAGTTCTCTTGGCCAAGGTAGAAATTGCTCCCTCCACCTTGGGAACAGTCTGCCAAGATTCCTTGATAGAATCAGCAATAGGAAACATCTTCCTAAAAATTGGAGAAGGGGAAAAAGGAATCCCAGGCTTCTCCCATTGCCGTGCAATAATCTCTGAAACACGATCTGGAACAGGAAAAACTTCCTCCGCAGAAGGAACGTCAAAAAACCTATTAAGCTTACTAGACTTCTTAGGGGTAACAATATGTAAGAGAAAAAACAATATATAAAGCAAAATCTATCAAATTCCTTAAAAGGCAGTTTCAGGAATGGGAAAAAATGCCAATGAACAAGCCTCTAGCAACCAGAAGCAAATGAAAAATGAGACTTAAATAATGTGAGAAAAAAGGTGGAGACATAAATGACACCCACATTTTTTGGTGCCAAAAAGGCCGCCCACATTATTGGCGCCCAAATGCTTTAGGCGCCAAGAATGACGCCACATCCGGTAACGCCAACATTTTTGGCGCAAAACGTCAAAAAAATGACGCAAACACGAACAACTTCCGGCGACCAGTATGACGCCGGAAATGAAATAGAAAAATTTTTTGCGCCAAAAAAGTCAGCGCCAAGAATGACGCAATAAAATGAAGCATTTTCAGCCCCCGCGAGCCTAACAGCCCACAGGGGAAAAAGTGAATTTTTAAGGTAAGAAAAAATGTTTAATTCATATGCATTATCCCAAATAATGAAACTGACTGTCTGAAATAAGGAATATTGAACATCCTGAATCAAGGCAAATAAATGTTTAAACACATATATTTAGAACTTTATATAAAAGTGCCCAACCATAGCTTAGAGTGTCACAAAATATAAGGCTTACTTACCCCAGGACACTCGTCTACATGTAGTAGAAAGCCAAACCAGTACTGAAACGAGAATCAGTAGAGGTAATGGTATATAAGAGTATATCGTCGATCTGAAAAGGGAGGTAAGAGATGAATCTCTACAACCGATAACAGAGAACCTATGAAATAGACTCCGTAGAAGGAGACCATTGAATTCAAATAGGCAATACTCTCTTCACATCCCTCTGATATTCACTGCAACACTGAGAGGAAAACCGGGCTCCAGTATGCTGCGAAGCGCATATCAACGTAGAATCTAGCACAAACTTACTTCACCACCTCCATGGGAGGCAAAGTTTGTAAAACTGATTTGTGGGTGTGGTGAGGGGTGTATTTATAGGCATTTTGAGGTTTGGGAAACTTTGCCCCTCCTGGTAGGAATGTATATCCCATACGTCACTAGCTCATGGACTCTTGCTAATTACATGAAAGAAATGTTGGGTTTAGTGTCCCTTTAATTTTGCTAATAAAATTGTTTTTGAGTTACCTGAAATTTTAATTTGCTTTCTCCCCTTTCTCTTTCACGTTTATGCACATTCACCATTAGACCTTCATGACAGTCCTTCCAGTACAGAGCCATTTGTTCGTGACTTTTGCTGTATGTGTTTACTTCATACTGCTTCATGTATGGAATGATCTGTGGCAGCAAAACAGAAAACAAATATATCAGTTTTTGTAAATTCAAAAACCTGTATTCTGTATAATGAAAAATAAAAATACTAGAGAGAGAGACGTTCAAAACTAGCCAGTAACTTTTTCTCTCCTGACAAGTAATTTTCTCAGACTGTCAACTTTTATATACAGAAGAAATGTTTTAGGGCTCCATGTACTAAGCCGTCAATTCATCCGTCATTGTAGACGCGGATAAACTCGCCGTTACTCGCCGCGGGCGAAATGGTGTCCGCTGTCGCTATGTACTAATATTCCCCCAATAAATAGACAAGTCTAGCCCGCCGCGAGCAGTTGCGGATTGTTGATAAATTTGACGCCTCGCTCGCCGCGACTAAGCTGATGGTACTTAACTTTCAGTTGAATTGTCTGGCCAATTATTAACACGTGACATGCAAGGTGTCACGAACATCATAGTAGTCGCGGGAATAGAATTTTGCTCCTATAAAAGTTCAACTTATCTAAACAACTTTATTATTGTTCAAAATTTTTTGAAGAGTGATAACAGAGCGTTATTTTTGTAATATTTATTTACAATTTGGATATGGCTTCATCTGGATCTGATAATATATAAATATTAATATAAAAATAATTATAAAGATTGACAACTAACAATACAAATTTAAATAGATTACTCTTTAATTACAGTTGACAAATTGGGCGCAATTTATGTACATGGAAATGAGAGACAAATTAGACGCCAGTTATGCTGTAAGTACAATGCTGATATTACTGCCTTTTATATATGTCTAGACTGGCGTCTAGATTGACTTTCCTATTGTTTTGTACCTTGCCCGCCACCTAAAAGGTGGCGAGGCAAAAATAGCGAGGTGGGAGCGGAAATTGTAGCGAGCGGACAAATAGATTTTTTAGTACATTCGTTTTTTGGCGAGTTGGTGGTCAAATGTGTCTAATTACAGTGAAAAATGGAGCGGTAGCGAGGTTTGGCGGATAAGTACGCTCGCAATTTTAAAGATGCGAGTTTTAACATAATTGACGGCTTTGTACATATCAGTTTGCGAGTTTTGACGCGAGATTTGTTGCGGGTAGCTCGCTGACTGCTTAGTACATGGAGCCCTTAATGTTTTAGCTATATTATATATAGTACATTTAAATCAATTTATTTTTGTTAACCTCTGACACTTATAAAACAAGATACTTAAAGGGATATTAAAGTCCAAATTAAAGTTTCATGATTCAGATAGGTGCATGTATGTAATTTTAAACAACTTTCTAATTTACTTTTATCATCAAAATTATCTTTGTTCTCTTGGCATTCTTAGTTGAAAGCTAAACCTAGGTAGGCGCATAGGCTTATTTCTAAGTCGTTGAAGTCCACCTGTTATCTTATTTGCATTTGACAGTTTTTGAGGGCGTTAGTTCATGTATTTTATATAAATAACATTGTGCTCATGCACATGGAGTTATTTAAGAGTCAGCACTAATTGACTGAAATGCAAGACAATGTTTTTTGTAAATCCATATCTGAAATCATTTAAATTGTTATTGTAAGAGAAAATTAAAGGGACATTGTACACTTTATATAGCCCATTTGGTAGTGGTTTTGTAAAAAAAAAAAAATGTATAGTTTTGCTTATTTTTTAAATAACACTGTACTGATTTTCAGACTCCTAACCAAGCCCCAACATTTTAGATGTGTAATGAGACTTTTCATATGCAGGGGAGGGGGAGTGTCTTCCTGTTTCTTCTTTCTCAGCCACTATCAGTGGGTGTCCCAGCCTAACCTCATCAACAGTGCTAAACTGGGAGTATCTATGTAAGTTTTTAAAGGTTTTATACTGGATTTGTAGATCAGTATCTGTGCCTATTCTTCTTTACAGTAGTGTATATTACATGCAGTTATATCAAAATTGGTGTATACAGTCCCTTTAAAGAGACATTAAACCTACATTTTTTTCTTTAATGATTCAGATAGAGCATGACATTTTAAGCAACTTTCTAATTTACTCCTATTATCATTTTTTCTTCGTTTTTCTTGCTATCTTTATTTAAAAAGCAGGAATGTGATGCATAGGAGCCAGCCCATTTTTGGTTGAGAACCTGGGTTATGCTTGCTTATTGGTGGGTAAATGAAAGCCTCCAATAAGCAAGCGCTATCCATGGTGCTGAACATAAAATGGGCTGGCTGCTAAGATTTACATTCCTGCTTTTAAACTAAAGATAGCAAGAGAACTAAGAAAAATTGATAATAGGAGTAAATTAAAAAGTTGATTAAAATGTCATGCTCTATCTGAATCATGAAAGAAAAAACATGAGTTCAGTGTCCCTTTAAACACTAAATAAATGCTAGATAGAATGATGCATTCAATGGAAAGAATAGTCTGAGAAGAACATGTAGATGTATTTTTTAAAGTTCCATGGTCTGTTTAAATATTGACAAAATACATGTAAAGTTTTAGTATCTATATAATAATGGGAGCTGCCATGTTGTAACTTAGGTTACCTTCTCTGCTGTGAACAATTAGATAAAGTTATAAATAGGTCACTAGAATGTGCAGCCAATGGCTGTGTGGAATATAACAGTGTTCAACACTCATTTCTAACAGGAAATGAAAAGCTCACAATTTCAGAATGGAATTACAAGAAAAGGAGACAAAATAAACAATGAAAGTGGATTGCAGGGTTGTTTTTAAATGTACAATTTATCCTTTTATATTACTATCTCAAAGTGTTTAATGTCCCTTTAACTGTGACAATATGTAGGTATCTATTGTTAAAGTCATACTTTGGTTATGGTACTATGGTTACAGGATAAGCAATAGATCCATGTGTTAAAACAACTGTGAATAACAGCTTACAGCCACAACTAAATTAGTGAAAATTCTGTCAGCAAAAAAACAAATATTTGTAGAAGTTTCCCAAAAGCTTCTAAAAAGAAAATAAACACTGGGAGGAATAACTTACATATTTGTCAATGTAGACTCTCCATTCATCTGAATTGCAGTACTCTTGGAAGTCTTCAAAAAAGGAGGGGCTGCCATTGGTGGATGGAAGTGAAGGAAGGTGTAGGTTCATATAAAGCAGCTGGTAGATTTTTGTTACCAGGGTCCGCACTATGGGTATAAGAAATGGATAGGTCTCTGTTTTCTCCCTTATAGATTTGCTGAGGATACCTTCCAGTTTCCCTAAAAGGTAACACGCTTCCTCTTGGTTGTCGAATACTTTTGTCTGTAACAGGGTATTGAGCTTTGCTGTAGCCATAGCACATACCTAAATAAAAACACAATGTTTTTATCATTTACAAAACTTTATTTAGATGTTTACAGAGTTACTCAAATGTATTTCACAGTCATATACTGTATATAGGTAGAGTATGATGACAGTAATTAACTCAATTCTGAATTCTACTAACCTGCAGATTGTTTTGAGAAATGAAACCCAGCAGAAGACGAAACTCTACTTGAGCAAGAGTGGCAGATTCGGAGCTAGCTGAATACCAAACTGACAGGCTGTCCATGAGAGTCACTATCTCTTCAAGCAACTATTAAACAAAACAAAGAAATGTATTATGTTTCAAAAGTATGTGGATGGAAAAAGTCACTTATTCTTAAAAAAATAAAGTCAACATCAAAAATTATATAGATATTATAAATGATATATTATTTATTTGCCCTAAGCCTGAACAAAATCTTGACTGTCAAACCTAAAGCCCAAGGGCCCCAATGCAGACCTCATGCTTTTCATCTGGCCCCAAGTGCCAATTTTTTATGTTTGTATCTGAACCATAGACATAGCTGTATACCCATCTACACTTTGTTACCCCTAATGCACAATACACTGCTGTGTCAGGTTACAGTGAAGCCCCTGTCTGTGACCTGCAACCCTCTTCCCAAGACGCACATTGCTGCCCTATGTCATTTATGTAACAACCATACTGATGAGAATATGTATTGGAGGAGCTTGCTTGATTTCTCTGCAACTGGCTTGGTTCTGCCAGTTCATTTGTTTCTGGGTCTAAGTGCTTATGTAGACCTTTGGAGCTTGTGTATGCAGAAGTAATATCACACAACTTGCTAAAAGGGACATAAGACCCCAAATTGTTCTTCCAGATAGAGCATACAGTTTTAAAAACCTTCCAATTTACTTCTATTATCAAATTTAATTTGGTCTCTTTGCAAAACTTGGTAGATTTCGGAGCATGCACTATACAGAGTACTATAAGGCAGCGGTTTTGCAACAAAGCCTTTAATAATGCCATACAAACACTGCTGAGATCAAGTGTTCAAAAGTGTATAGCAACTACTGCAATACAGTGCTCCATATTACTGCGTGCTCCTACAAAGGAAAGCTTTACAACAATTACATTCATTAAATACAATTTCATGATAGTAAACTGGATTGTTTTTGTCAAGGCCCTTTTTAAAGGGACATTCTGGTCTAAATTGAAATTCATATAGCTGAATTATATATTTGAATAGAAACATATTTGTATTATACATGTATTGGCAAAAATGCTTCTAGTAAAAGTCATCACTGTTTTAGTGTTAACATTTTTCTCTGCATGTGTATCTGAAGCATAGCTAGATATTCTCAGAGCACCAGCATTTAAATACTGCAGCTGCTCAGACAACCAGTGGGGCCTGTATCACGTCAGGAATTAAACTCTGTCACTACCAGATGGTACAAGCACCTTGTGCTCTCTGGGCAAGTGCTGTGTTTAAAATGCTGGTGCATATTTAAATACACTTTTGAAACAGCTATAGCTTTTTTTTTTTTTTTAAGAAGCATTTTGGCCAACACATGTTTATTACAAAAATGCTTCTTTTCAAAACTGAATGCATCCATGTGGATTCCAGTTTTGGCTAGAATTTTCCATTAAGTTTGATTATATTGAAATATACATTTTTGTTGTAGTTAAAGGGACATTGAACCCCACATTTGTATTTCATGATTCAGATATAGAATACCATTTTAAACAACTTCCCAATTTATTTCAGTTATCAAATTTGCTTCATTCTCTTGATATCCTTTGTTGAAGGAGCAGCAATGCACCACTGGGAGCTCGCTGAACACGTTTGGTGAGCCAATGACAAGAGGTATATATCTGCAATCATCAATCAGCAGCTAGGTCCCAGTAATGCATAGCCTAGGTGTGCTTTTCAACAAATGATACCAAGAGAATGAAACAAATTTGATAATAAAAGTAAATTGAAATGTTGTTTAAACCGGCCTGCAATATTCAAATCATGAATGTTTCTTTTGTCTTCACAGCCCCTTTAACAAAATGTGTAAAATTTGTTCTTCGCCCGTTGAGTGAAAAACTAAAAATTCCATTGCAGAAGATTAACAGACTTTCTCTTGTGTCTATCATCTTTTTATTTGCTTATCCATTTAGCATTTCTCTTCTGCCTCTATGACAACTAGTATAACTACATAAAATATTAATGCACTGTAACCACGTTTTAGTCTATTTGTTTCCACCAACAACTATTTAAATCCCCATTGTAAGAATCGTTTGGTCAGTTTCTGCTTTAGCTCAGTTTAATATTTTCAAAAGTAATTTACTCAATTAGTTTTTTCATTCCATGGGAATTTCTGATAAAAATACTGAGCAAGAGTTTCTCCCGTAAGTCAGTACTGATAAAAATAGTATAAGGGATCAGGTAGAGAACCTACCCTACCTGTCAGAGCAACCACAAAGTGATACCTTAGTGACCTTAAAAGGGACATTGTACAGTAAACTGTTCTCACCTTTAATGTGTTACCATTGATTCATTTTAACTGCTGGAATTTATTAAATTGATTACAATAGGTCATTTACCTTTATTTTGTCATTTTAAATAGCTGATTTTGCCTGATGAAACTGCCAGTAATACTGAAGATTTCAATAATGTAATATTAGCTATAGAAAAGAGGCAACAGCAGAAATCAACCCCCAGTTGGGATGGAAGAGAGCAGGTTTGTGTGAATATAGTGAACTATTATCAGCTGTTTCCTTGAGTACATTGTCTCATTAAATCCAGCCTTATACATGTTCTCTTCACTGATAACCACTAATTATTTGTAATGTGTAAAGTAAATAGATGCTTACAAACCTTTTCAGTCCAAAGATTGGAGTTTACAAGTCCCTCAGCTTGCAGGAAATCTTGTACTATGTGCAACAGTCTGTTTGCATTTTCAGCATGAATGGGCAAAGATTTTGCCTCTCTGTTCTCAGTCACTGCCCATTCTGACATTTTTTCTAATAAGCTTGGTTTAAAAAAAAAAAAGAAAAAAAAACTTTTCAAGAAACTTAAAAAAAACTAACATTTTGATTCGGCAAACTACTGAACATTTGCATAAACTGTTTTACAATCTGATGTAACAAACTATAATACAAGACATTTCTCTAATCTAAATAAATATATATACAGGTAAAAAAAATTTTTCTCCAAACGGGACCCAAAAAGGTTTGGATTTCGGACTATTTGCATCTTCAAAAAGGGACCGTTGGGAGAGGGGACGGGACCAAGTGTAAACAACAATATCTTATGTCATTTAGGCAATATTTAAATTTTATAATACAGCTTATGTGTATTATGTATCTCTGTATCTCTCCTTTCTAATTTACGTTTATCGTCAAATTAGCTTTGTTTTCTTAGTATTCTTTGTTAAAGGCAAAACTTAGGTAAGATCATTTGCTAATTTCTAAGCCATTGAAGACAGCCTCTTATCTCAGTGCATTTCATAACCTTTTCACAGCTAGACAGTACTAGTTCATGTGTGCCATATAGATAATATTGTGCTTACTCACGATGAGTTATGCATGAGTCAGCACTAATTGGCTAATAATAGCACTCCACTCGTAATCTGGCTTTATGTGGATTAATTAAAAACTTCCCATGTACATTAATTAAAGATTGGATAAAATAATATGGATAGTGTAGAAAACTGTTGGGTTTCATGTACCTTTAATGTATATATAAAATATATAACTGTTAGTAAATTATCCATTAAATGGTTAAAAACAATATTTTTGATACGTATAATATATAAAACCGATAAAAGGGATAGGAACAGCAAAAATATTCTTGCATTATTCAGACACAGCATGCAATTTAAGACACTTAAAGGGACATTATACACTAATTTTTTCTTTGCATAAATGTTTTGTAGATGATCTATTTATATAGCCCATAAAGATTCCTCTTTTTTTTAATTGTATAGTTTTGCTTATTTTTAAATAACATTGCTCTGATTTTCAGACTCCTAACCAAGCCCCAAAGTTTTATGAGAATACCATCAGATACCTACTCCAGCTTGCTCCTGTTTGTGTAAAGGGTCTTTTCATATGCAAAAGAAGGGGGAGGGGGGATTGTCTTATTTCCCACTTGCAGTGGGCTTTCCAGCTACCTTTTCAACAGAGCTAAACTGACAGCTTCTAAATAAGTTTTTAAACCGTTTTATACTGGATTTTTATATCAGTATCTGTGCATCTTATTCTTTATAGTAGTGTCTATAACATGCAGTTATATGAAAATTAGTGTATACTGTCCCTTTAAATTCACTTCTATAATTACATTAACTTGGTATCCTTTGTAATTAGCTCTTGTCATTAGCTCACCTCATGTGTTCAGCTCTAGTGCAATAATAAAATGCTCTACAATTTGGAGCATTTTCTTTTTGCACTTTTATATCCCTTTATGTACTGAACTGCAAAATATCTGCATGGGAAAAAATGTTTAAAAGCATTTAAACTGTCATCAACTATAATCAAAAAAATGTCCAAAGTTTCACAAACCAGAAATGAATCACTTGAAAACCTTGTTCTTATCTCTCTTGATTGTGGCTAATTAAGAAAAGCTGTAATTGGTAATTGACTGCTTTAAGCAATCACCATGCAGTATGTAGCTGAGTTAAGCTATATAGAGAATTCCTGCAGTATTCTTCAAGGGTACGATACCCCTAACAGCATAACTCGGCAGTATTGCAGCATACAGAAATCTGCCTCCTACATCAGCATGCTAATACTGTACAGCTAAAACCAAAGCCCATTTATTGAATGGATGTTTGTTCCGGGACGAATGAGCTAGTTAGCGACCCATGTTCAGTTCTTGCAGGTATTTGCTAAACTTCACAAGATTACACACAAGTCTTATAAGATTTGTGCACAATCGGACAAAATATAATTAGCATAAATTTGAGTTTTATCTAAGGGTAGTTTTCATTTATTTTTTATATATATTGTATTAGTATGTAATTTTGTGTGCACTTTTGAGAAATATTACTTACTTTAACTTAATTTCATCTAATGGACGTAATAGCTCATTGGATACGCCCAGTTTTGTCAGTGCAGAGAATACTTGGCCTCTTTCGATCCATGTCGCATTATCTGATTTGTCAAGACCTTTCCACATTAAGCAGAGTAGGATATCAGTCATCAGCTGCACAAGTTCCTCCTCAACATCCTTAGGAATGAAAATTACAAACAGTGAGAATTTACCTTAAAAAAGTAATTATTGTTTCTTTCATGTAATTGGCAAGAGTTCATGAGCTAGTGACGTATGGGATATACATTCCTACCAGGAGGGGGCAAAGTTTCCAAAACCTCAAAATGCCTATAAATACACCTCCTACCACACCCGCAACTCAGTTTTACAAACTTTGCCTCCTATGTAGGTGGTGAAGTAAATTTGTGCTTAGTTTTTATGATTTCTTCTATGATAAGTGCTTCTAAGCATTCTGAAGCCCAATTCCTCTCAGAGCACAGTGTTTGTCAGAGGGATGTGAAGAGAGTATTGCCTATTGATTTTATAGTTTCTCTCATGGGAAATCTTTTCAAGGGTTCTCTGTTATCGGTCGTAGGGATTCATCTCCTACCTCCCTTTTCAGATCGACGATATGCTCTTATATACAATTACCTCTGCTGATAGTTTCAGTACTGGTTTGGCTATCTGCTATAAGCGGATGGGTGTCTTTCAGTAAGTGTGTATCATTGTTTAAGACACTCTCAGCTATGGTTTGGCGCTTTATGTATTAATATAACGTTTTAAATATATGTTTTTTACTTATATTAGCCATGAGTCAGGTCTATGTATATATCCCTTTGCGGTCTAAAGAGTTTCAGTATAGGAATAATGTTTGGGAAGTTTATTTAAACTTTTTTTCTTACGTGGAGTTGTCTTTTTCTAATTTGACTTGTTTTTTAAAAAAATTGCGGGCAAATCTAGGCTTGCGAGGACGCAAAATTATTTATTGCGTCATTCTTGCAGTGAAAATTTTTTTGGTGTGAAGTTGCGCCTTTGATGGCGCAAATTTCGTCATTTCTTGCGTTTTTGTTAACGCTAGTTGTTTTGGCACAAAGTTGCGTTTGTTTTGACGCGAGTTGCGTCATTTCCTGGTGTTGGTTTTGTGCCAAAAACCCCCCAAAAAACTTCCTTTTGCGTAATGCGTCATTCTTGACGCCAAAATTTAGTTATTTTACCCCTCTCCCTCTATTGCTCGCTGTTTTCATGATTTTCTAAAGCTATTATATGCCTGCTTTTTTATTTGATTTTTTTGTTTTAAAAAATACTATCTTTGTTTTTTTCTATTTACTGAAACTGTTATATTGTGGAAATAAAATGTTTTGCTTAATATTCTTTTTCTTTTTTTATTACATTTAGCGAGATTTCTCATTCTGATCCTGACTCTGATGTTACTATAGAAACTATGATGTCCTCAAACTCAATTTTTCAAAGCCAAGTGTGTTTTTTTTCATTATTACGCTGATTTTTTCTTCAGCTCAATTATGTGGCATTTATTTATCATATTTTATGCTGTAATCATGTTTATATATGTACAATGATATTTACTGTTTTTACTTTCTCAGTTCATGTACTTGATATAATCTGCAAATATCATATGTTTTTGCTTTTATCATAAAATGTTATGACTGCTAATATGCCTTTAAGTAAACTTACAAGGTCTTTTCAAAATGATTAAGATTTAAATAATTTTGTTCTGACCGACAGCATATTTAGGTTTATTTTACTAATGAAGGTTTCTTTGGCTCAAAGGATCCTGTATCAGACAGTTTTGTTAAAAATTCTCCTTATTTTTCATGTGAACATTTTTTGTTCTTTGTTAAGGAAATGTTGTTATTTATAGCTTTTAGGAGTCTAGTCCTCCTATTAACTATCAGCTAGATTATGAGTTAGGCGTTATCCTTCGTAACGCTGCTTTTTCCCAAATGCCGATCGGAAGAACAGGATGCTCCGCGCCGGATGTCTTGAAGATGGACCCGCTTCCCGCCGGATGGATGAAGACTTATGCCTGCTTGGATGAAGACTTCTGTCCGCTTGGATGAGGATGGATGTCCGGTCTTCGAAAACTGTAAGTGGATCGTCGAGGGTTAGTGTTAAGTTTTTTTAAGGGTTTATTGGGTGGGTTTTATTTTTAGCTTAGGGTTTGGGCACCGTAAAAGATCTAAATGCCCTTTTAAGGGCAATGCCCATCCAAATTCCCTTTTCAGGGCAAGGTTTATTTAGATAGAGTTTTATTTGGGGGGTTTGGTTGGGTGGGTGGTGGGTTTTACTGTTGGGGGGTGTTTGTGTTTTTTTTTTTTTTTTTTTACAGGTAAATGAGCTGTTATCTTTGGGGCAATGCCCCGCAAAAGGCCCTTTTAAGGGCTATTGGCAGTTTAGTGTAGGCTAGGGGTTTTATTATTTGGGGGGGGCATTTTTATTTTAATAGGGCTATTAGATTAGGAATAAAAAAAAAAATTATAATTAGGTTTTTTATTTTGTGTAATTTAGTAATTATTTTCTTGTAATTTAGATAATTGTATTTGATTAATTTAATTTGTTTGATTTGATTGTAATGGTAGGTTTTATTGTAAGGCAGGTTAGGTTTTATTTCACAGTTAAATTTGTATTTATTTTAACAAGGTAGTTAGTAAAAAGTTCATAACTATTTACTAACTAGTATACCTAGTTAAAATAAATACAAACTTACCTGTGAAATAAAAATAAAACCTAAGATAGCTACAATATAACTATTAGGTTTTTTTTTTACAGCTAAGTTTGTATTTAGTTTTAAATAGGAATTATTTAGTTAATAATTCTAAGGTTTATTTAGCTTTATTTTAATTATATTTAAATTAGGGGGTGTTAGGGTTATGCTTAGGGTTACGTTAGGGTTATGGTTAGGTTTAGGGGTTAATATATTTATGTAGTTTTAGTGATGTGGGAGGCCAGAGGTTTAGGGGTTAATAACTTTAGTATAGTGGGGGTGAAATTGGGGGCAGCAGATTAGGGGTTAATAACTAATGTAGGTGGCGGCAATATCGGGGACGGCAGATTAGGGGTTAATAGTTTTATTTAGGTAGCGGTGATGTTAAGGGCGGAAGATTAGAAATTAATAACATGTAGGTTGTGGCGATGTCGGGGCGGCAGATTAGGGGTGTTTAGACGTGGTTTTTATGTTAGGGTGTTAGGTTTAAACATAACTTTTTCTTTCCCCATAGACATCAATGGGGCTGCGTTATGGAGCTTTTGTTTCCGCGATCACAGGTGTTAGGCTTCTTTTTTGCCGGCTCCCCCATTGATGTCTATGGGGAAATCGTGCAGGAGCATGTCAAAGCAGCGCTTGTATTTTGGTGCGGTATGGAGCTCAACGCCACCATATCGCCCGCACAAGCCTGCTTTTTGTAAACCTTTAATAGCAGCGCTATAGGGAGATGAATTAACGCCGCTTTTGTGGCGGTCATTAATTTCCCTATATCGCTCAAAACTCGTAATCTAGCTTTATGTTATTAATCTTTTGTAAATCTGAACATAACCTTAGTAGAGTATATTCACGTACTGTTTATATGTTTAGCCCAGCTTTATCTGTGGCTGACATTACTGTTCTCTCAACCATTTATTGAACAGTTAGCATACGCAGTTTCAGATTCTCAAGTATATAACTCTGTTTATTTACTTCAGATGTATTAATTTTATTATGTTTACTATATATATTATTATGGTTTCAAATATTTTTTTATCTCTATCTTAGGATAATAATTTGTTTGCTTTCTATTATCTCCACTTTTTGTGCAGGGAAGTTTTAAGTCTCATAACTGCAGCATCGGACGCGATTCCCTTTGCTCGTTTTTCACCTGAGACCTCTTTAGTTTTGCATACTGAATCAATGGTGCTGGGATTTTTTTATATATCATAGTTGATATTCTTAAATCCCAACACTCAACTCTCTCTGATTTGGTGATTAGTCTCTCATCGTTTTATTCAGGTGGTCTCCTTTTGTTCGTCCTTCCTGGACTGTATTCTTATTGGATACAAGTCTTTGGTTTGGAGGGGGGTAGACAAAATGAGAAGTGATATACAACAATTGGAGGATTGGACAAACGACTGGGATCTAAAGTTTAACACAGCAAAGTGTAAAATAATGCATTTAGGGAAGAAAAATCCAAATGTTAATTACAGACTCAATGACACTTTACTGAATGTTACAGACGAGGAACAGGACTTGGGAATTATTATTTCAGATGATTTAAAACTTAGTAAACAATGTAGTAATGCAGCGAGTAAGGCTAGCAGAATGCTTGGATGTATTGGTAGAGGTATTTGCAGCAGAAATAGTAAGGTTCTTATGCCACTTTATAGATCATTAGTTAGGCCTCATCTTGAGTATTGTGTGCAGTTCTGGAGACCATATCTTCAGAAGGATATTAACAAACTTGAATCTGTGCAAAGGAGGGCTACCAAAATGGTACATGGTCTAAAAAATAAAACTTACCAGGATAGGCTCAATGACCTAAATATGTATAGCTTAGAGGAGAGAAGGGAAAGAGGTGATATGATAGCAACTTTCAAGTACATTAAAGGGTTTAGTAAAACTGAGGCTGTGGGTATTTTACATAAAATGGAAAATTCAAGAACAAGGGGTCATGAGCTCAAGCTAAAGGGTAGTAGATTCAGGAGTAATTTGAGGAAGCACTTCTTTACAGAAAGAGTGATTGATTTATGGAACAAACTTCCTCAAGAGGTAGTAGCAACAAACACTGTGGGGGACTTTAAAAATGCATGGGACAAGCATAGGGCTATCCTACGAACTAGATAAGTTTATACTGTTAGGTAAGGTCGGGCAGACTTGCTGGGCCTATGGCTCTTATCTGCCGTCAATATCTATGTTTCTATGGAGAACTGTCTGAGGGTCTCTGAAAGCACAAGGGGTTTGGAAACCTCAAGAAGCGAGGTTACCAATTAATATTTTAGAACTCAGTGCTATTTTCAGACCTCTTTCAGGCTTGGCCTCTTTGACGAGAACTTTTTATTTTTGCATTCGGACAGACAATATGACAACTGTGGCATATGTCAATCATCAATAGGGGCTTGCAGATCCTTATCAATTAAGAAGTATCTTGAATACGTTCTTAGGTGGAATTAATCTCCTGTCTAATTTCTAATTTTCTTCCTGATATTCACTGTTTTGTTCAGGCTTTGGTTTTTTATCAAGCCTGTTAATGTATTAAGTTCTCCTTTTTGGAGTCTTAATTTGGCTAAACGATTTTGCAGGCTCTTTCTTTTGAGCCTATATAGATTATCTACTTTCTTGGAAAGTGTTGTTTCTTTTGGCTATCTCTTCTGATAGAAGAGTTTCTGATTTATCAGCTCTCTCTTGTGTGTCTCATCTGATTTTTCATCTAGATTAGTTGTTTTGTGGACTTCTTTTCTAGACTTCTTTTCTAATCCTAAATAATTATTTGAGAGTTCTTTACATCCTTTGGATGTGGTAAGGGCTTTGTAATTCTATATCGAGGTTACTAGGATTTCAGAAGACTTCGAGTCCATTTGTTGTTTTTCTGGTTTCAGAAAAGGTTAGAAAGCCTCTGCCATTTCTTTGGCATCCTGGTTAAAGCATTTGTTTCTCAAGGCTTATGTGGAGGCAGGGCAGGTTCCACCTCAGAGATTTACAGCTCATTCTGCTAAGTTCAGTCGCCATTTCTTGGGCTTTTTCAGAATGAAGCTTTGGATGATCAAATTTGAGCAGTAATTTGGTCTTCTTTGCATACTTTTATTGTTTTTACCATTTTGATGTATTTCACTTCTTCTGAAGCAGTCTTTGGTAGAAAAGTTCCTCAGTCTCAGTTTGATTCTACTGCTTTTGATTTAATTATTTTCAAGAAAAACTAAATTGTGTGGATTTAATTTCTCAGTGGAAATAGCTGGGGGGGCTTTTCTATCACTCCCTCTCTAGTGACTCTTTTGTGGACTTCCACATCTTGGGTATTTCCATAACATACGTTACAAGCTCATGGACTCTTGCCAATTACATGAAAGAAAACAATTTATGTAAAAACTTAACTGATAAATTAATTTCTTTCATATTGGCAAGAGTCTATGAGGCCCACCCTTTTTATGGTGGTTATGTTTTTTTTGTATAAAAGCACAATTATACTTCAGTTCCTCTTTTTGTATGCTTTTTTACTCTTTTTGTTATCACCTCACTGCTTGGCTATTTGTTAAACTGAGTTGTGGGTGTGGTGGGAGGTGTATTTACAGGCATTTTGAGGTTTGGGAAACTTTGCTCCCTCCTGGTAAGAATGTATATCCGATACGTCACTAGCTCATGGACTCTTGCCAATATGAAATAAATTAATTTATCAGGTAAGTTCTTACATAAATTACGTTTTTTCCTACTTTGTTTTATTTACAGACGCTCAATCAAATTTTCCCCTTTCACTTGGTATTTGTTGTGTGAGTGTTTGTGTCCAGAATAATTTCTCAACGTGGCAGCTGGAATTCTCTTAACTATTGGAAAAAATAACTTTGGAAAAAGTGTTGGGCTCAGCACAGCTATTTATATCTATGTCAGCTGGAAATTGAACTACCGAATATAATTGGCAAACTTCAGTGAAATTCACAAAAGTAAAAAGCAAAAACAGAATTTATGTTTACCTGATAAATTACTTTCTCCAACGGTGTGTCCGGTCCACGGCGTCATCCTTACTTGTGGGATATTCTCTTCCCCAACAGGAAATGGCAAAGAGCCCAGCAAAGCTGGTCACATGATCCCTCCTAGGCTCCGCCTTCCCCAGTCATTCGACCGACGTAAAGGAGGAATATTTGCATAGGAGAAATCATATGATACCGTGGTGACTGTAGTTAAAGAAAATAAATTATCAGACCTGATTAAAAAACCAGGGCGGGCCGTGGACCGGACACACCGTTGGAGAAAGTAATTTATCAGGTAAACATAAATTCTGTTTTCTCCAACATAGGTGTGTCCGGTCCACGGCGTCATCCTTACTTGTGGGAACCAATACCAAAGCTTTAGGACACGGATGAAGGGAGGGAGCAAATCAGGTCACCTAAATGGAAGGCACCACGGCTTGCAAAACCTTTCTCCCAAAAATAGCCTCAGAAGAAGCAAAAGTATCAAACTTGTAAAATTTGGTAAAAGTGTGCAGTGAAGACCAAGTCGCTGCCTTACATATCTGATCAACAGAAGCCTCGTTCTTGAAGGCCCATGTGGAAGCCACAGCCCTAGTGGAATGAGCTGTGATTCTTTCAGGAGGCTGCCGTCCGGCAGTCTCATAAGCCAATCTGATGATGCTTTTAATCCAAAAAGAGAGAGAGGTAGAAGTTGCTTTTTGACCTCTCCTTTTACCAGAATAAACAACAAACAAGGAAGAAAACCAGGTTTAGTACGTAAAACCACCTTATCTGCATGGAACACCAGATAAGGAGGAGAACACTGCAGAGCAGATAATTCTGAAACTCTTCTAGCAGAAGAAATTGCAACCAAAAACAAAACTTTCCAAGATAATAACTTAATATCAACGGAATGTAAGGGTTCAAACGGAACCCCCTGAAGAACTGAAAGAACTAAATTGAGACTCCAAGGAGGAGTCAAAGGTTTGTAAACAGGCTTGATTCTAACCAGAGCCTGAACAAAGGCTTGAACATCTGGCACAGCTGCCAGCTTTTTGTGAAGTAACACAGACAAGGCAGAAATCTGTCCCTTCAAGGAACTTGCAGATAATCCTTTCTCCAATCCTTCTTGAAGAAAGGATAGAATCTTAGGAATTTTTACCTTGTCCCAAGGGAATCCTTTAGATTCACACCAACAGATATATTTTTTCCATATTTTGTGGTAAATTTTTCTAGTTACAGGCTTTCTGGCCTGAACAAGAGTATCAATAACAGAATCTGAGAACCCTCGCTTTGATAAGATCAAGCGTTCAATCTCCAAGCAGTCAGTTGGAGTGAAACCAGATTCGGATGTTCGAACGGACCCTGAACAAGAAGGTCTTGTCTCAAAGGTAGCTTCCATGGTGGAGCCGATGACATATTCACCAGGTCTGCATACCAAGTCCTGCGTGGCCACGCAGGAGCTATCAAGATCACCGATGCCCTCTCCTGATTGATCCTGGCTACCAGCCTGGGGATGAGAGGAAACGGCGGGAATACATAAGCTAGTTTGAAGGTCCAAGGTGCTACTAGTGCATCTACTAGAGTCGCCTTGGGATCCCTGGATCTGGACCCGTAGCAAGGAACCTTGAAGTTCTGACGAGAGGCCATCAGATCCATGTCTGGAATGCCCCACAGTTGAGTAATGTGGGCAAAGATTTCCGGATGGAGTTCCCACTCCCCCGGATGTAATGTCTGACGACTCAGAAAATCCGCTTCCCAATTTTCCACTCCTGGGATGTGGATTGCAGACAAGTGGCAGGAGTGAGTCTCCGCCCATTGAATGATTTTGGTCACTTCTTCCATCGCCAGGGAACTCCTTGTTCCCCCCTGATGGTTGATGTACGCAACAGTCGTCATGTTGTCTGATTGAAACCGTATGAACTTGGCCTTTGCTAGCTGAGGCCAAGCCTTGAGAGCATTGAGTATCGCTCTCAGTTCCAGAATATTTATCGGTAGAAGAGATTCTTCCCGAGACCAAAGACCCTGAGCTTTCAGGGGTCCCCAGACCGCGCCCCAGCCCATCAGACTGGCGTCGGTCGTGACAATGACCCACTCTGGTCTGCGGAAGCTCATCCCCTGTGACAGGTTGTCCAGGGACAGCCACCAACGGAGTGAATCTCTGGTCCTCTGATTTACTTGTATCTTCGGAGACAAGTCTGTATAGTCCCCATTCCACTGACTGAGCATGCACAGTTGTAATGGTCTTAGATGAATGCGCGCAAAAGGAACTATGTCCATTGCCGCTACCATCAAACCTATTACTTCCATGCACTGCGCTATGGAAGGAAGAGGAACGGAATGAAGTATTTGACAAGAGTTTAGAAGTTTTGTTTTTCTGGCCTCTGTCAGAAAAATCCTCATTTCTAAGGAGTCTATTATTGTTCCCAAGAAGGGAACCCTCGTTGACGGAGATAGAGAACTCTTTTCTACGTTCACTTTCCATCCGTGAGATCTGAGAAAGGCCAGGACAATGTCCGTGTGAGCCTTTATTAGAGGAAGGGACGACGCTTGAATCAGAATGTCGTCCAAGTAAGGTACTACTGCAATGCCCCTTGGTCTTAGCACCGCTAGAAGGGACCCTAGTACCTTTGTGAAAATCCTTGGAGCAGTGGCTAATCCGAACGGAAGTGCCACGAACTGGTAATGCTTGTCCAGGAATGCGAACCTTAGGAACCGATGATGTTCCTTGTGGATAGGAATATGTAGATACGCATCCTTTAAATCCACCGTGGTCATGAATTGACCTTCCTGGATGGAAGGAAGAATTGTTCGAATGGTTTCCATTTTGAACGATGGAACCTTGAGAAACTTGTTTAGGATCTTGAGATCTAAGATTGGTCTGAACGTTCCCTCTTTTTTGGGAACTACGAACAGATTGGAGTAGAACCCCATCCCTTGTTCTCCTAATGGAACAGGATGAATCACTCCCATTTTTAACAGGTCTTCTACACAATGTAAGAATGCCTGTTTTTTTATGTGGTCTGAAGACAATTGAGACCTGTGGAACCTCCCCCTTGGGGGAAGCCCTTTGAATTCCAGAAGATAACCTTGGGAGACTATTTCTAGCGCCCAAGGATCCAGAACATCTCTTGCCCAAGCCTGAGCGAAGAGAGAGAGTCTGCCCCCCACCAGATCCGGTCCCGGATCGGGGGCCAACATCTCATGCTGTCTTGGTAGCAGTGGCAGGTTTCTTGGCCTGCTTTCCCTTGTTCCAGCCTTGCATTGGTCTCCAGGCTGGCTTGGCTTGAGAAGTATTACCCTCTTGCTTAGAGGACGTAGCACTTGGGGCTGGTCCGTTTCTACGAAAGGGACGAAAATTAGGTTTATTTTTGGCCTTGAAAGACCTATCCTGAGGAAGGGCGTGGCCCTTGCCCCCAGTGATATCAGAGATAATCTCTTTCAAGTCAGGGCCAAACAGCGTTTTCCCCTTGAAAGGAATGTTAAGCAATTTGTTCTTGGAAGACGCATCCGCTGACCAAGATTTTAACCAAAGCGCTCTGCGCGCCACAATAGCAAACCCAGAATTTTTCGCCGCTAACCTAGCCAATTGCAAAGTGGCGTCTAGGGTGAAAGAATTAGCCAATTTGAGAGCACGGATTCTGTCCATAATCTCCTCATAAGAAGGAGAATTACTAGTGATCGCCTTTTCTAGCTCATCGAACCAGAAACACGCGGCTGTAGTGACAGGGACAATGCATGAAATTGGTTGTAGAAGGTAACCTTGCTGAACAAACATCTTTTTAAGCAAACCTTCTAATTTTTTATCCATAGGATCTTTGAAAGCACAACTAACTTCTATGGGTATAGTGGTGCGTTTGTTTAGAGTAGAAACCACCCCCTCGACCTTGGGGACTGTCTGCCATAAGTCCTTTCTGGGGTCGACCATAGGAAACAATTTTTTAAATATGGGGGGAGGGACGAAAAGGTATACCGGGCCTTTCCCATTCTTTATTTACAATGTCCGCCACCCGCTTGGGTATAGGAAAAGCTTCGGGGGGCCCCGGGACCTCTAGGAACTTGTCCATTTTACATAGTTTCTCTGGGATGACCAAATTCTCACAATCATCCAGAGTGGATAACACCTCCTTAAGCAGAGCGCGGAGATGTTCCAACTTAAATTTAAATGTAATCACATCAGGTTCAGCTTGTTGAGAAATTTTCCCTGAATCTGAAATTTCTCCCTCAGACAAAACCTCCCTGGCCCCCTCAGACTGGTGTAGGGGCCCTTCAGAAACAATATCATCAGCGTCCTCATGCTCTTCAGTATTTTCTAAAACAGAGCAGTCGCGCTTTCGCTGATAAGTGGGCATTTTGGCTAAAATGTTTTTGATAGAATTATCCATTACAGCCGTTAATTGTTGCATAGTAAGGAGTATTGGCGCGCTAGATGTACTAGGGGCCTCTTGTGTGGGCAAGACTGGTGTAGACGAAGGAGGGGATGATGCAGTACCATGCTTACTCCCCTCACTTGAGGAATCATCTTGGGCATCATTTTCTCTAAATTTTGTGTCACATAAATCACATCTATTTAAATGAGAAGGGACCTTGGCTTCCCCACATTCAGAACACAGTCTATCTGGCAGTTCAGACATGTTAAACAGGCATAAACTTGATAACAAAGTACAAAAAACGTTTTAAAATAAAACCGTTACTGTCACTTTAAATTTTAAACTGAACACACTTTATTACTGCAATTGCGAAAAAGTATGAAGGAATTGTTCAAAATTCACCAAAATTTCACCACAGTGTCTTAAAGCCTTAAAAGTATTGCACACCAAATTTGGAAGCTTTAACCCTTAAAATAACGGAACCGGAGCCGTTTTTATATTTAACCCCTTTACAGTCCCTGGTATCTGCTTTGCTGAGACCCAACCAAGCCCAAAGGGGAATACGATACCAAATGACGCCTTCAGAAAGTCTTTTCTATGTATCAGAGCTCCTCACACATGCATTTGCATGTCATGCTTCTCAAAAACAAGTGCGCAATACAGGTGCGAAAATGAGACTCTGCCTATGATTAGGGAAAGCCCCTAGAGAATAAGGTGTCCAATACAGTGCCTGCCGGTTATTTTACAAAATTCCCAAGATTAAAATAATTCCTCAAGGCTATGGAGTATAAAATATGTTTATATATAAATCGATTTAGCCCAGAAAATGTCTACAGTCTTAAAAAGCCCTTGTGAAGCCCTTATTTACTGTCTGTAATAAAATGGCTTACCGGATCCCATAGGGAAAATGACAGCTTCCAGCATTACATCGTCTTGTTAGAATGTGTCATACCTCAAGCAGCAAAAGTCTGCTCACTGTTCCCCCAACTGAAGTTAATTCCTCTCAACAGTCCTGTGTGGAACAGCCATCGATTTTAGTAACGGTTGCTAAAATCATTTTCCTCTTACAAACAGAAATCTTCATCTCTTTTCTGTTTCAGAGTAAATAGTACATACCAGCACTATTTTAAAATAACAAACTCTTGATTGAATAATAAAAACTACAGTTAAACACTAAAAAACTCTAAGCCATCTCCGTGGAGATGTTGCCTGTACAACGGCAAAGAGAATGACTGGGGAAGGCGGAGCCTAGGAGGGATCATGTGACCAGCTTTGCTGGGCTCTTTGCCATTTCCTGTTGGGGAAGAGAATATCCCACAAGTAAGGATGACGCCGTGGACCGGACACACCTATGTTGGAGAAATACTAACCTTTTTGCGTCTTCTGAGATATAAATGTTTATAAGAAGGGAATTTGATCAATCTCTGGACAATAAAGCATTGTTACGAATCAATGCAAATATCTTCATATCAGGTCAGCAAATTTAATTTTATGTTTCTCATTGAAAAATGTTACTATTCGCTTATTTATCTTAATATTGGCTAAACTTTTAGCTGGATGGTCAGTAAAATCATTCAGTGGTGCACCCATAACAAAGGTACTAGAGAGAACACTGGCTATGCATATTATTAACTATATGCACCAACTGGTTGGTAGAATAAAGGCTAGGTTCTATGAAGCAAGGAATATGGACATACAAGAGACAAAAGCTGGGAAGCAATGGGGGGACAAATGGTATATTTCAAATAATGTCTATCACAGATAATATCTATTCGATATGGATAATTCCAAATAATGTATATAACAGATAGTATCCTGGTTAAAATATAAGTATTTTAATAAGGTACATCCACCTGGAAATTTCTAAAATACAACAAAAGTATAAAATTTCATTAAAAGCATATATATATATATATATATATATATATATATATATATATATATATATATATATATATATATATATATATATATATATATATATATAAATAAAAGTCCAATAAGAGGAAGGCACTCATCTGATTTGACAAAGGGATCCTTTATTCCTTAAACATAGCGTAACGTTTCGGGGTGTTACCCCCATTTTCAAACACACAACCAGACCCAACACCATAACAGCTCCTTAAATACCCATTTTCCCAATCACCCTGTGCAGGTGTGGCTCCGTTTGGGACACGCATGATCATGCTGCGCCCGTATCCTAGCAAACACTAGTAAATAAACATACCGTGTATTAAAAACAGTATTACTGACAAAATTATCTGACACATAACTAGCACTGTCAATTATATGACCTGCTAAATCATCATATAATTTCATATTGTATATTAGCAATACCTTATCAGGACTATAGCAAACTTAACTGAAATAATCCATGCTCATTAGACTATTACAAAATAATGCCTCAATATTCTGAAGCGTCATGACCTGTTATACCTACATTACAGCGCAATCTAACCGCTCATATTAAATCCAAACTGCCACTTGACCTTCTATAGAATAGACATTATACATCATTATTGCCTCCAGCCTAATCATCAACATAAACAGGCATTTAAATCTTACTTAAAGTGATAGACCGCCAATGCTACCACACAGCAACCAGCATAAAATAAACAAACTTAAAGCATAAAAAGAAGAAAGAAAAAAGAAAAGAAAAAGAGAAAGAAAAAAAGAAAGAAAAGCAAAAAATATAAAAGGACAAAAAGAGAACAAAAGCAACAAAAAAACAGAATTTATGTTTACCTGATAAATTACTTTCTCCAACGGTGTGTCCGGTCCACGGCGTCATCCTTACTTGTGGGATATTCTCTTCCCCAACAGGAAATGGCAAAGAGCCCAGCAAAGCTGGTCACATGATCCCTCCTAGGCTCCGCCTACCCCAGTCATTCGACCGACGTTAAGGAGGAATATTTGCATAGGAGAAACCATATGGTACCGTGGTGACTGTAGTTAAAAAAATAAATTATCAGACCTGATTAAAAAACCAGGGCGGGCCGTGGACCGGACACACCGTTGGAGAAAGTAATTTATCAGGTAAACATAAATTCTGTTTTCTCCAACATAGGTGTGTCCGGTCCACGGCGTCATCCTTACTTGTGGGAACCAATACCAAAGCTTTAGGACACGGATGAAGGGAGGGAGCAAATCAGGTCACCTAAATGGAAGGCACCACGGCTTGCAAAACCTTTCTCCCAAAAATAGCCTCAGAAGAAGCAAAAGTATCAAACTTGTAAAATTTGGTAAAAGTGTGCAGTGAAGACCAAGTCGCTGCCCTACATATCTGATCAACAGAAGCCTCGTTCTTGAAGGCCCATGTGGAAGCCACAGCCCTAGTGGAATGAGCTGTGATTCTTTCGGGAGGCTGCCGTCCGGCAGTCTCGTAAGCCAATCTGATGATGCTTTTAATCCAAAAAGAGAGAGAGGTAGAAGTTGCTTTTTGACCTCTCCTTTTACCGGAATAAACAACAAACAAGGAAGATGTTTGTCTAAAATCCTTTGTAGCATCTAAATAGAATTTTAGAGCGCGAACAACATCCAAATTGTGCAACAAACGTTCCTTCTTTGAAACTGGTTTCGGACACAGAGAAGGTACGATAATCTCCTGGTTAATGTTTTTGTTAGAAACAACTTTTGGAAGAAAACCAGGTTTAGTACGTAAAACCACCTTATCTGCATGGAACACCAGATAAGGAGGAGAACACTGCAGAGCAGATAATTCTGAAACTCTTCTGGCAGGAGAAATTGCAACTAAAAACAAAACTTTCCAAGATAATAACTTAATATCAACGGAATGCAAGGGTTCAAACGGAACCCCCTGAAGAACTGAAAGAACTAAATTGAGACTCCAAGGAGGAGTCAAAGGTTTGTAAACAGGCTTAATTCTAACCAGAGCCTGAACAAAGGCTTGAACATCTGGCACAGCAGCCAGTTTTTTGTGAAGTAACACCGACAAGGCAGAAATCTGTCCCTTCAGGGAACTTGCAGATAATCCTTTTTCCAATCCTTCTTGAAGGAAGGATAGAATCCTAGGAATCTTAACCTTGTCCCAAGGGAATCCTTTAGATTCACACCAACAGATATATTTTTTCCAAATTTTGTGGTAAATCTTTCTAGTTACAGGCTTTCTGGCCTGAACAAGAGTATCGATAACAGAATCTGAGAACCCTCGCTTCGATAAAATCAAGCGTTCAATCTCCAAGCAGTCAGCTGGAGTGAAACCAGATTCGGATGTTCGAACGGACCCTGAACAAGAAGGTCTCGTCTCAAAGGTAGCTTCCAAGGTGGAGCCGATGACATATTCACCAGATCTGCATACCAAGTCCTGCGTGGCCACGCAGGAGCTATCAAGATCACCGACGCCCTCTCCTGATTGATCCTGGCTACCAGCCTGGGGATGAGAGGAAACGGCGGGAACACATAGGCTAGTTTGAAGGTCCAAGGTGCTACTAGTGCATCCACTAGAGCCGCCTTGGGATCCCTGGATCTGGACCCGTAGCAAGGAACTTTGAAGTTCTGACGAGAGGCCATCAGATCCATGTCTGGAATGCCCCACAGCTGAGTGACTTGGGCAAAGATTTCCGGATGGAGTTCCCACTCCCCCGGATGCAATGTCTGACGACTCAGAAATCCGCTTCCCAATTTTCCACTCCTGGGATGTGGATAGCAGACAGGTGGCAGGAGTGAGACTCCGCCCATAGAATGATTTTGGTCACTTCTTCCATCGCTAGGGAACTCCTTGTTCCCCCCTGATGGTTGATGTACGCAACAGTTGTCATGTTGTCTGATTGAAACCGTATGAACTTGGCCCTCGCTAGCTGAGGCCAAGCCTTGAGAGCATTGAATATCGCTCTCAGTTCCAGAATATTTATCGGTAGAAGAGATTCTTCCCGAGACCAAAGACCCTGAGCTTTCAGGGATCCCCAGACCGCGCCCCAGCCCATCAGACTGGCGTCGGTCGTGACAATGACCCACTCTGGTCTGCGGAATGTCATCCCTTGTGACAGGTTGTCCAGGGACAGCCACCAACGGAGTGAGTCTCTGGTCCTCTGATTTACTTGTATCTTCGGAGACAAGTCTGTATAGTCCCCATTCCACTGACTGAGCATGCACAGTTGTAATGGTCTTAGATGAATGCGCGCAAAAGGAACTATGTCCATTGCCGCTACCATCAACCCGATCACTTCCATGCACTGAGCTATGGAAGGAAGAGGAACGGAATGAAGTATTCGACAAGAGTCTAGAAGTTTTGTTTTTCTGGCCTCTGTCAGAAAAATCCTCATTTCTAAGGAGTCTATTATTGTTCCCAGGAAGGGAACCCTTGTTGACGGGGATAGAGAACTCTTTTCCACGTTCACTTTCCATCCGTGAGATCTGAGAAAGGCCAGGACAATGTCCGTGTGAGCCCTTGCTTGAGGAAGGGACGACGCTTGAATCAGAATGTCGTCCAAGTAAGGTACTACAGCAATGCCCCTTGGTCTTAGCACAGCTAGAAGGGACCCTAGTACCTTTGTGAAAATCCTTGGAGCAGTGGCTAATCCGAAAGGAAGCGCCACGAACTGGTAATGTTTGTCCAGGAATGCGAACCTTAGGAACCGATGATGTTCCTTGTGGATAGGAATATGTAGATACGCATCCTTTAAATCCACCGTGGTCATGAATTGACCTTCCTGGATGGAAGGAAGAATAGTTCGAATGGTTTCCATCTTGAACGATGGAACCTTGAGAAACTTGTTTAAGATCTTGAGATCTAAGATTGGTCTGAACGTTCCCTCTTTTTTGGGAACTATGAACAGATTGGAGTAGAACCCCATCCCTTGTTCTCTTAATGGAACAGGATGAATCACTCCCATTTTTGACAGGTCTTCTACACAATGTAAGAATGCCTGTCTTTTTATGTGGTCTGAAGACAACTGAGACCTGTGGAACCTCCCCCTTGGGGGAAGTCCCTTGAATTCCAGAAGATAACCTTGGGAGACTATTTCTAGCGCCCAAGGATCCAGAACATCTCTTGCCCAAGCCTGAGCGAAGAGAGAGAGTCTGCCCCCCACCAGATCCGGTCCCGGATCGGGGGCCAACATTTCATGCAGTCTTGGTAGCAGTGGCAGGTTTCTTGGCCTGCTTTCCCTTGTTCCAGCCTTGCATTGGTCTCCAAGCTGGCTTGGCTTGAGAAGTATTACCCTCTTGCTTAGAGGACGTAGCACCTTGGGCTGGTCCGTTTCTACGAAAGGGACGAAAATTAGGTTTATTTTTTGCCTTGAAAGGCCGATCCTGAGGAAGGGCGTGGCCCTTACCCCCAGTGATATCAGAGATAATCTCTTTCAAGTCAGGGCCAAACAGCGTTTTCCCCTTGAAAGGAATGTTAAGTAGCTTGTTCTTGGAAGACGCATCAGCCGACCAAGATTTCAACCAAAGCGCTCTGCGCGCCACAATAGCAAACCCAGAATTCTTAGCCGCTAACCTAGCCAATTGCAAAGTGGCGTCTAGGGTGAAAGAATTAGCCAATTTGAGAGCATTGATTCTGTCCATAATCTCCTCAAAAGGAGGAGAATCACTATCGACCGCCTTTATCAGATCATCGAACCAGAAACATGCGGCTGTAGCGACAGGGACAATGCATGAAATTGGTTGTAGAAGGTAACCTTGCTGAACAAACATCTTTTTAAGCAAACCTTCTAATTTTTTATCCATAGGATCTTTGAAAGCACAACTATCCTCTATGGGTATAGTGGTGCGTTTGTTTAAAGTGGAAACCGCTCCCTCGACCTTGGGGACTGTCTGCCATAAGTCCTTTCTGGGGTCGACCATAGGAAACAATTTTTTAAATATGGGGGGAGGGACGAAAGGAATACCGGGCCTTTCCCATTCTTTATTAACAATGTCCGCCACCCGCTTGGGTATAGGAAAAGCTTCTGGGAGCCCCGGCACCTCTAGGAACTTGTCCATTTTACATAGTTTCTCTGGGATGACCAACTTGTCACAATCATCCAGAGTGGATAATACCTCCTTAAGCAGAATGCGGAGATGTTCCAACTTAAATTTAAATGCAATCACATCAGGTTCAGCCTGTTGAGAAATGTTCCCTGAATCAGTAATTTCTCCCTCAGACAAAACCTCCCTGGCCCCATCAGACTGGGTTAGGGGCCCTTCAGAAATATTAATATCAGCGTCGTCATGCTCTTCAGTATCTAAAACAGAGCAGCCGCGCTTACGCTGACAAGTGTTCATTTTGGCTAAAATGTTTTTGACAGAATTATCCATTACAGCCGTTAATTGTTGCATAGTAAGGAGTATTGGCGCGCTAGATGTACTAGGGGCCTCCTGAGTGGGCAAGACTCGTGTAGACGAAGGAGGGAATGATGCAGTACCATGCTTACTCCCCTCACTTGAGGAATCATCTTGGGCATCATTGTCATTATCACATAAATCACATTTATTTAAATGAAGAGGAATTCTGGCTTCCCCACATTCAGAACACAGTCTATCTGGTAGTTCAGACATGTTAAACAGGCATAAACTTGATAACAAAGTACAAAAACGTTTTAAAATAAAACCGTTACTGTCACTTTAAATTTTAAACTGAACACACTTTATTACTGCAATTGCGAAAAAACATGAAGGAATTGTTCAAAATTCACCAAATTTTCACCACAGTGTCTTAAAGTCTTAAAAGTATTGCACACCAAATTTGGAAGCTTTAACCCTTAAAATAACGGAACCGGAGCCGTTTTAAACTTTAACCCCTTTACAGTCCCTGGTATCTGCTTTGCTGAGACCCAACCAAGCCCAAAGGGGAATACGATACCAAATGACGCCTTCAGAAAGTCTTTTCTAAGTATCAGAGCTCCTCTCACATGCGACTGCATGCCATGCCTCTCAAAAACAAGTGCGCCACACCGGCGCGAAAATGAGGCTCTGCTTATGCTTTGGGAAAGCCCCTAAGGAATAAGGTGTCTAATACAGTGCCTGCCGATATTATTATATCAAAATACCCAGATAAAATGATTCCTCAAGGCTAAATATGTGTTAATAATGAATCGATTTAGCCCAGAAAAAGTCTACAGTCTTAATAAGCCCTTGTGAAGCCCTTATTTACAATCGTAATAAACATGGCTTACCGGATCCCATAGGGAAAATGACAGCTTCCAGCATTACATCGTCTTGTTAGAATGTGTCATACCTCAAGCAGCAAGAGGCTGCACACTGTTCCCCCAACTGAAGTTAATTGCTCTCAACAGTCCTGTGTGGAACAGCCATGGATTTTAGTTACGGTTGCTAAAATCATTTTCCTCATACAAACAGAAATCTTCATCTCTTTTCTGTTTCTGAGTAAATAGTACATACCAGCACTATTTCAAAATAACAAACTCTTGATTGAATAATAAAAACTACAGTTAAACACTAAAAAACTCTAAGCCATCTCCGTGGAGATGTTGCCTGTACAACGGCAAAGAGAATGACTGGGGTAGGCGGAGCCTAGGAGGGATCATGTGACCAGCTTTGCTGGGCTCTTTGCCATTTCCTGTTGGGGAAGAGAATATCCCACAAGTAAGGATGACGCCGTGGACCGGACACACCTATGTTGGAGAAAAAAATATACACAAAAATGAATGAAAATGAGAGAAAATAAAAACACATAACAAACAAAACAAACAAAAAACTGCTGAGAGCTATAGTCATAGTAGAAAACTGGGATTATATATTTATAGGAAACTATGCCACTCAAGTTTAGTATTCAATCCTTTGGGAGAAATAGTTTCCAACTCATAAGTCCATCTCATCTCCCTTTGTAGAAGCAGCCTATTCCTATCCCCTCCTCTTTTCATCTCTGGTATGTGATCTATAATCGTATAGCGTAAATCCGACACATTATGCCTTTGCTCATAAAAGTGTCTGGACACTGGTTGATTCGACTCGCCATTCTTTATGGCCTGTCTTATGGCGCTCCTGTGGTTGGCCATCCTTGTCCTCAGGTTGTCACAGGTCTTACCAACATAGAATAGGCTGCACGGACATTATAAGAGGTAGACAATATACAGAGTCGTGCATGTTACCCTGTGCTTAAGAAAGTATTTCTTATTATATCTAGGGTGGTTGAAGTATTTGCCTGTAGACATCCCATTACAGGTAGTGCAGCCACTGCACTTATAACACCCTGGTTTCAATGACTGCCTATTGAGCCAGTTCTTAGAATAGCAGTGTGTAGGGTCTGTCATCTGTAAACTGTCCTTAAGGGATTTCCCTTTCTTGTAACCTATACGTGGGGCCGCCATATCTTTAAAGAGGAGTGTCTCATCACTTTGAAGAATATCCCAATTCCTTCTCATAATACCGTTGAATTCATTTTTATCGACTGTATAGGTGGTAGTAAACGTTAGCCTTCTCTCTAGGTTCTTTTCTTCTTTCTTTCCATTATCATATGTACGAACCAATTCCATCTGCTCATTTAAAGCATTCTTTTTGTAGCCACGTTCAATGAAATTTTGTTGCATCTCTCTCAGTTGTACTTTAGCCTTATCTTCTCGTGTGTTGTTTCTTTTTACTCGCATAAATTGCGACTTGGGGAGTGCTTTCTTACAAAGTAGTTTGTAAAGTGTGGTTCTCTTTGAAAATCTTTAAATCCAAGAATTCAATGGCATCCTCACTCCAGTTCATCTTAAATTTTAATAATTGATGAGTTTGATTTAAAACCTCAAACCATTCCTGAAGTGCCCTAGGGCCCCCCCTCCATACAATGAGGAGGTCATCGATATATTTTCTATATACCACCATATTCTGATCCTTAAAGATATGCTCGTTGCCGTTTTCAAATTCATCCATAAAAAGGTTTGCATATGATGGGGCCACATTCGACCCCATTGCTGTACCTGTGATCTGCAAATAGTATGTTTTCTCAAAACAGAAGAAGTTCATCTTAAGACAACATTCCAGGAGGTTAATGATGAATTCTATTGGTGGTCCCACATATGGGTAATTGCACAGATGTCTCGAAATTGATTAAATTCCTTCTTCATGTGGAATAACTGTATACAAGCTCGTAACATCCAAAGTTACGAGCAGGTCTCCATCCTCCACTGATCCCATATCTCTAAGTAGTGTAATAACATCGCCTGAATCTCTTAGATAGCTTTCCATATGTTGCACCACATACACCGCCAGCAGTTGGAGGAGAGAATCTGTAGCCGCCACTATCGGTCGTCTTGGTGGTTCTGTAAGATGTTTATGGACTTTAGGTAGTGTATAGAAGACTGGCACTTTCGGGTAATCCATTATCAGGTAATCCAGTGTCTGCCTGTCTATCCATCCCATATCAAATGCCTTAGTCAGTAGACTATCGATCCGATTCTTGAATTGTATAGTATAGTCGGGTTACCTGGCAATATCCGGTAAATGTCAATCTTACTCAGTTGTTGGAGTATCTCCTTCTGATAAAACTCATAATCCATTATCACAACTGCACCTCCCTTATCGGCTCTTCTTATGGCTATGGATTCATCTTTAGTAAGACTCTTCAGTGCCTCCCTCTCTCGCCTCGTGAGGTAGTCAAGAAAAGGAACTGACATTGAATTCTTGGATTTAAAGATTTTCAAAGAGAACCACACTTTACAAACTACTTTGTTTAAAAAACCCACAGACAGGAACTTGTTACTTGATGCCTCAAGCTGCCATCCACCGGCACTCAAGAAAGCACTCCCCAAGTCGCAATTTATGCGCGTAAAAAGAAACACACGAGAAGATAAGGCTAAAGTACAACTGAGAGAGATGCAACAAAATTTCATTGAACGCGGCTACAAAAAAAAAGCTCTAAATGAGCAGATGGAATTGGTTCGTACATATGATAATGGAAAGAAAGAAGAAAAGAACCTAGAGAGAAGGCTAACCTTTACTACCACATATACAGTCGATAAAAATGAATTCAACGGTATTATGAGAAGGAATTGGTATATTCTTCAAAGAGATGAGACACTCCCCTTTAAAAATATGGCAACCCCACGTATAGGTTACAAGAAAGGGAAATCCCTTAAGGACAGTTTACAGATGACAGACCCTACACACTGCTATTCTAAAAACTGGCTCAATAGGCAGCCATTGAAACCAGGGTGTTATAAGTGCAGTGGCTGCACTATCTGTAATGGGACGTCTACAGGCAAATACTTCAACCACCCTAGATATAATAAGAAATATTTTCTTAAGCACAGGGTAACATGCACGACTCCGTATATTGTCTACCTCTTATACTGTCCGTGCAGCCTATGTGGAATAACTGTATACAACTATGTTGGTAAGACCTGTGACAACCTGAGGACAAGGATGGCCAACCACAGGAGCGCCATAAGACAGGCTATAAAGAATGGCGAGTCGAATCAACCAGCGGCCAGACACTTTTATGAGCAAAGGCATAATGTGTCGGATTTACGCTATACGATTATAGATCACATACCAGAGATGAAAAGAGGAGGGGATAGGAATAGGCTGCTTCTACAAAGGGAGACGAGATGGACTTATGAGTTGGAAACTATTTCTCCCGAAGGATTGAATACTAAACTTGAGTGGCATAGTTTCCTTTGAATATATAATACCAGTTTTCTGCTATGACTATAGCTCTCAGCAGTTTTTTGTTTGTTTTGTTTGTTATGTGATTTTATTTTCTCTCATTTTCATTCATTTTTGTGTATATTTATTTTTGTTGCTTTTGTTCTCTTTTTGTCCTTTTTATATTTTTTGCTTTTCTTTCTTTTTTTCCTTTCTCTTTGTTTTCTTTTCTTCTTTTTATGCTTTAAGTTTGTTTATTTTATGCTGGTTGCTGTGTGGTAGCATTGGCGGTCTATCACTTTAAGTAAGATTTAAATGCCTGTTTATGTTGATGACTAGGCTGGAGGCAATAATGATGTATAATGTCTGTATTCTATAGAAGGTCAAGTGGCAGTTTGGATTTAATATGAGCGGTTAGATTGCGCTGTAATGTAGGTATAACAGGTCATGACGCTTCAGAATATTGAGGCATTATTTTGTAATAGTCTAATGAGCATGGATTATTTCAGTTAAGTTTGCTATAGTCCTGATAAGGTATTGCTAATATACAATAGGAAATGATATGATGATTTAGCAGGTCGTATAATTGACAATGCTAGTTATGTGTCAGATAATTTTGTCAGTAATACTGTTTTTAATACACGGTTGTTAAATATGTTTATTTACTAGTGGCTGCTAGGATACGGGCGCAGCATGATGATGCGTGTCCCAAGCTGAGCCACACCTGCACAGGGTGATTGGGAAAAAGGGTATTTAAGGAGCTGTTATGGTGTTGAGTCTGGTTGTGTGTTTGAAAACGGGGGGTAACACCCCGAAACGTTACGCTATGTTAAAGGAATAAAGGATCCCTTTGTCAAATCCGATGAGTGCCTTCCTCTTATTGGACTTATTGAAATTGTTTCTGATGTGCACCCCGGTACTGCTAGGATTCCGTGAGTGCTAGGCCATACTATAGAAGCGATATATTTTATATATATATATATATATATATATATATATATATATATAACCGGTCACTGAAAATAAGACAAAAAGTCCACTTATATTTGGTTTAGACAGTATAAAAATGGAAAGAATAGGATGCGTTTTATCCTGCTAACATGTAATCCAATGACAAAGACTGTGGTTTAATACTGTGTTTCGGAAGTTCATAAGTTTGTGGTGATACGTGCGCACTTCACATATGCTGTTACTTAGCTTAATATTCTGGGTTGTTTCCACACTCAGACATCTGCTTCCTATATGCACTCTATGAGCTTTGCTTGACCCTCTCACATTTCCACGGATCCTGACTTGTGTATGTGTGTGTACTCGCTGTCGTAGATTGAAAGTAGCGCTGCTGTTGGTACACTCATGCTGATTGGCTACTGACACGCCTCGTGTTTACACGTACCAATACGATGCACTCTTCCTCACATAGGGATATCCGATCCCAGAAATAGTCACTTTTCTCTGCGCAGAGATAGTTTAGAGCTTGGATAATCCACTCGTATCAGTGGCTTAGAAGATATTTCAAATCCTTATTTACCATCAACGCGTTTTGCCGTTTCCACAGCTTTTTCAAGATAGTTTATCATGGTTCACATGGCTTATTAAATACACTCCTCTCCTCTCTAATTGGTGGCTTCCAATGCTTCCGTTTTGGTATATTCAAAATGTAAATGACGTTTGCGTACTAGCAACAATAATCATAAAGATATTTAATACGATTTGTATGTTAAAAAAAAAGTTATACTTCCACTATGTGCACAAGCCTTACAGCTATAGCATGGGAAAAAACATAATTTATGTAAGAACTTACCTGATAAATTCATTTCTTTCATATTAGCAAGAGTCCATGCGCTAGTGACGTATGGGATATACATTCCTACCAGGAGGGGCAAAGTTTCCCAAACCTTAAAATGCCTATAAATACACCCCTCACCACACCCACAATTCAGTTTAACGAATAGCCAAGAAGTGGGGTGATAAGAAAGGAGCGAAAGCATCAAAAAATAAGGAATTGGAATAATTGTGCTATATACAAAAAAATCATAACCACCACAAAAAAGGGTGGGCCTCATGGACTCTTGCTAATATGAAAGAAATGAATTTATCAGGTAAGTTCTTACATAAATTATGTTTTCTTTCATGTAATTAGCAAGAGTCCATGAGCTAGTGACGTATGGGATAGCAGATACCCAAGATGTGGAACTTCCACGCAAGAGTCCCTAGAGAGGGAGGGATAAAATAATGACAGCCAATTCCGCTGAAAAATTAATCCACTACCCAAATCAAAAAAGTTTCAATTTTTATAATGAAAAAAACTGAAATTATAAGCAGAAGAATCAAACTAACAGCTGCCTGAAGTACCATTCTACCAAAACTGCTTCTAAAGAAGAGAAAACATCAAAATGGTAGAACATAGTAAAAGTATGCAAAGAAGACCAAGTCATTGCTTTGCAAATCTGATCAACACAAGCTTCATTCTTAAAAAGCCCAGGAAGTAGAAACTTACCTAGTAGAGTGAGCCGTAATCCTCCGAGGCGGGAATCCACCCGACTCCAAATAAGCATGATGAATCAAAAGTTTAAGCAAGATGCCAAATAAATGGCAGAAGCTTTTTGACCTTCCTAAAACCAGAAAAGATAACAAATAGACTAGAAGTCTATCTGAAATCTGAATAGCTTCAACATAGAAAAAAACTCTTACCATATCCAAAGAAAGTAAGAATCTCATCAAAGAAGTCTTAGGAAAACAATAATTCCTCCCTAATGTTGTTAGAATTTACAACTTTAGGTAAGAATTGAAAAGAGGACAACAAAAAACACCTTATCCTGATGAAAAAATCAGAAAAAATAGATTCACAAGAAAGAACAGATAATTCAAAAACTGTTCTAACTGAAGAGATGTCCAAAAAGAACAATACTTTCCATGAAAGTAATTAATGTCCAGAACAAGCATATGCTCAAATAGAAGAGCCTGAAAAGCCTTCAAAACCAAATTAAGACTCCAAGGAGGAGAAATTGGCTTAATGACAGGTTTGATACGAATCAAAACCTGAACAAAATGATGAATATCAGGAAGTAACACTGCCTTATCCTGATAAAAAATCAGAAAAGGATATTCACAAAAAAGAGCAGATAACTCAAAAACTCTTCTAGCAGAAGAAATAACCAAAAGGAACAATACTTTTCCAAGAAAGTAATTTAATGTTCAGAGAATGCATAGTTTCAAACAGAGGAGCCTGTAACGCCCTCAGCACCAAATTGAGACTCCAAAGAGGAGAGATTGAATTATGACAGGCTTGATACGGACCAAAGCCTGTACAAAACAATGAATATCAGAATGATTAGCAATCTTTCTGTGAAAAAAGAACAGAAAGAGTAGAGATTTGTCCTATCAAAGAACTGAAGACAAAACCTTATCCAAACCAACCTGAAAAAATAATAAAATTCTATTAATTTTAAAAGAATGCCAAGAAAAGTAGGTCTTCCAGACTCAATAATAAATCTTTCTAGAGACAGATTTACGAGCCTGAAACATAGTATTAATCAATGAGTCAGAGAAACCTCTATGACTAAAAATCAAGCGTTCAATCTCCATCCCTTCAAATTTAATGATTTGAGATCCTGATGGAAAAAATGGGCCTTGAGAAAGAAGGTCTGGTTGAAACGGAAGTGTCCAAGGTTGGCAACTGGCCATCCGAATGAGATCCGCATACCAAAACCTGAGAGTCCATGCTGGAGCCACCAGCAGAACAAACAAATACTCCATAAGAATTTTGGAAATCACTTTGGAGGAAGAACTAGAGGCGGAAAGAAATAGGCAAAAAAATAATTCCAAAGAAATGTCAATGCATACACTACTTCCGCCTGAGGATCCCCGGACCTGAATAGGCCCCTGGGAAGTTCTTTATTCAGATGAGATGCCAACAGATCTATTTCTAGAAATGCTCACATCTGAAAAATTGAAAAACACATCTGGGTATGAGAGACCATTCTCCCGGATGTAAAGCTTGATTAACAGAGATAATCCGTTTCCCAAATATCTATACCTGGGAAAAAAAACATAGAATTTAGATAGGAGCTGAATTTAGCCCAAGCTAATATCCGAGACACTTCTGTCACAGCCTAAGGACTGATAGTCCCACCCTGATGATAGACATACACCATAGTTGTGATATTGTCTGAAAAACAATAAACGTCTCTTCTTCAAAAAGAAACTAACTGAAAAACTCTGAGAATGCACGGAGTTCTAAAATATCAAATGGTAATCTCGCTTCCTGAGATTTCCAAACCCCTTGTGCTGACAGAGATCCTCAGACAGCCTCCCAACCAAAAAGACTCACATCTGTAGAGATCATGGTCCAGGTTGAAAGAAACTAAGAGACCTGTAGAACTAAATGATGGTGATCTTAACCACCAAATCAAGAGAGATAAATATTAGGATTCGAAGATTTAAAATGTGAAATCCTAGAATCCCTGCACCATAATTCAGCATAAAAAACTGGAAAGGTTCTTTCTATTGAAAATGAGCAAAGGGAATTGAATCCAATGCTGTGGCCATAAGACCTAAAACTTCTATGCATATATAGCAACTGAAGGAAATAATAGAGACTAAAGGTACCGACAGACGGAACCCAATAAAATTGTCCCTTGTCTGATAGAGACAAAGACAGTGACACAAACTATCTGGAAACCTAAAAAAAGGTGACCCTTGTGTGAGGAATCGAGAGCTTTTGAAAAAAAGATCCTCTCACTATGTCCTGGAAGAACAAAGTGAATCATATGAGATTCCGCATCTTCAGAAAATAATCTGAATGAAAACAGAAAAATGAAAATATGCATTTATTGTATCTAATGAAAACAAATAATGCTATCACTGACCAAAAAAAGGCAGAATAGTTTGAATAAAACTCCAAAACCCAGTTCCTAAAAATGGAACTGGAAGAAATACCCCAGAAGATTCCAGATCTGAGCAGCGCTTGAACCCCACGTGTGATCAGCCATGCTTCAACAGTACCCAAATATATAGGACCGAAACACACTTAAAGAAAGTGTTAGCCTTAATGGAATAGCTGGAATATAATAGAGAAAAAAGACTTCTCACCGACGGTTTATTCTGAACTTATTCTGTACCCAAATCAAAGAAATATGGATCGAATAGAACCAAATAAATTTCAAAAAAGTCTTAACCTGCCCCTTACCAGCCGAGCTGGAATACGGCACGTACATCGCAATTTTAGGGAGCTGATTTTGAACTGAAAAATTTCCAATTAAAAACATGTTACTTGGGAAAGAATTCAGGAATTCGTTCCTTAATAAGAACAACCAAACTAATATAAGCTTAAAGTTTTAGTCTTAGAACTCAATCTTGAAGCCCAGAGTAACAGTTAAGAATTGGATCCAATTATAAAACAAACAATTGGTTATCTTAGAACAAAAGAAATATGGATTTTTAGAAATCACAAAATTCTTCTAGCTAAAACAGCTAAAGACATAGATTAAACCTCATTTGCGAAAATATTCAATAAAATGAAGACACAAATGAAATTATTAGCATGATAGTCCAGTTAAAGGACCAGTCAATACACTGGACTTGCATAATCAATAAATGCAAAACAACAAGACAAATGCAACAGCACCTAGTCTAGTAAATTTTGTCCCTTTAACAATGCTAAAATAAATCATAATCTGATACTTGATCTTAAAGTAAACAGAAAAAATGAAGCAATTGCAACATCATCCAAATAAATCACAGGTCCAATAAAAGTACCTGAAACTAAATAATTTTCCATAAATAAGATACAACCATCTAAAGGAAAATAAATACTATTTTGCTATAGAAATAATAGCATAATTAGTAGGAGTAGAGATAGCCCCAATAAATTGGAGAACCCTTCAAATTGAATTTAATTGCCGGCAAAGAATATAGTTTAAAACCTTTGAAGAAGGAATAAAAGAAAATTCTCAGCCTATTCCATTCCCTAGTATGAGGAACTGGAAAAAAAACCTCTGAAAACACAGAAGAATAAATAAGCAGAAATAAAATGTTAGCTAGTCTTGAAAAAGAACTAGTTACCTTAATATCAAAAATAATCAACACCTTTTCAACAAAGAACAAATGTACTTTAATAAAAAAATAAAAAAGTAGATTTGTTAGTGTCAATATCTGATGAAGAAAATTCTGAATGAGAAAAAAACATCATCAGAGAAGGATAAATTAGTATGTTGTTGGTCATTTGAAACTTCAATAATTAAAAAAGAAGTTTGAAAAAGACCTAAAATTTTTATTAGAAGGCACGAAGTCAGACAAAGCCTTTAAAATAGAATAAAAAAAATATTCTTATAAATCTTCTAAGTATTTCTTGTACATAAGATGTAAAAAGAATAGCAATATATAAAGCATAAATACTAATGGATTCTGCATATAAAAGTTTAACATGAAACTTATAACAAACCATAGCTAAAGATAAACATTCATAACATTGAAAATAAATTAACTTAGCTTTGGTAGGACTGAACTCAGTCAACGGAATCCCTTAGTACGTTTTGAAACAGGAACAGTGAAATCTTGCAATATGTAATAGAAAAAAACAAAATTTAAAGCAAAATTATCAAATTCCTTAAATGACAGTTTCAGGAATGGGAAAGAATGCAAAATAATAAGCTTCTAAAAACCAGAAGCAATAAAAAAGTGAGGTTTAAATAATGTGAGGAAAAAAGTGGAACAAAAAAGATGCCCACATTTTTTGGCGCCAAATAAGACACCCACATTATTGGCGCCAAATACAACGCCCATATATTTGGCGCCAAATATGACGCCACATCCTCTGACGCCGAAACCGACGCCCACATTTTTTGGCGCACAAAAATGTCTGAATACGCATGCGTCAAAAAATTACATTAACAGAATACAACTTCCGGTATCAACTACGGCGTCGGAAATGACAAATTTTTGCGCCAAAAAACTCAGCGCCAAAAATGACGCAATAAAAAGAAACATTTTCTGCCCCCGCGAGCCTAACAGCACGCAGGAAAAAATGGTCAATTGAAAATTTTCAAGGTAAAGAAAAAATAATTTGAAATGCATTATCCCAAATAATGAAACTGACAGTCTGAATTTTAAAGGAATACTGATTATCCTGAATCAAGGCAAATATAAGTTTATAGACATATATTTAGAACTTTACATATAAAGTGCCCAACCATAGCTTAGAGTGTCACAAAAAAATAAGATTTACTTACCCCAGGACACTCATCTACATATAGTAGATAGCCAAACCAGTACTGAAACGAGAATCAGTAGAGGTAATGGTATATAATTATATCGTCGATCTGAAAAGGGAGGTAGGAGAAGAAATCTCTACGACCGATAACAGAGAACCTATGAAAAAGATCCCCTAGAGGAAGACCATTGAATTCAAATAGGCAATACTCTCTTCACATCCCTCTGACATTCACTGCACTCTGAGAGGAAAACCGGGCTTCAGCCTGCTGCGAAGCGCATATCAACGCAGAAATCTAGCACAAACTTACTTCACCACCTCCACGGGAGGCAAAGTTTGTAAAACTGAATTGTGGGTGTGGTGAGGGGTGTATTTATAGGCATTTTAAGGTTTGGGAAACTTTGCCCCTCCTGGTAGGAATGTATATCCCATACGTCACTAGCTCATGGACTCTTGCTAATTACATGAAAGAAACACTCCGTTTATTCCCATACAAATCTAAATCTTTAAGTGATTTATCTTTGTTATTTTTAAATTCACTTGGGGCTAGCAGTTTTTTCATGTTTTTTGCCTTCCTGTACATTACTGTGGTTTTTTTGTAATGGTATTTCCCAAAATGGGATTAGATCTAATTAGGTGCCAATGTTTATGTAAAACTTTCTCTAATTCTCTGTGATGACAATTAAAATTAGTTATAAAAGGGACCTTTACCATGTTATGGTATTGGGTCATTAATTTTGATTTTTCTCGAATCAGGATTTATTTTCTATTTGTACATCTGACTTCTACAATTGTGGATTCCAATTTGTCTGAATCATACCCTCTTTCTAAAAAAAGCTCTTCCATTATTTTTATTTTTGTATTATAATCTGTTAATTTAGAGCAATTTCTCCTAATCCATAAGCATTGTCCCTTGAGTATATTTGCAATCCAGCGGTTTAAATGACAACTATTTGTGTGCACATAATTATTTGCATCTACCTTCTTGAAGTGGTTTTTGGTATTCCTAAATCTAGGAAGGTGATGCTATCTTTACTTAAAGTATAAGTGAATTTCAAACCCATCTCAATTTGATTCATATCTTCAAAAAAGTTGATAAGACTATCCTCTCCTCCCTTCCAAACCAGAATAATATCATCGATGTATCTCTTAAAAAGTATGAGGTTTGCGCTTGAGCCATGTTTCTGGATGAATTCTGACTCCCATAGATTTGCATAGCTGGGCGCAAACCTCGTACCCATTGCTGTACCTCTAGTCTGTTAATATAATAAGCCATTGAAAGAGGAAACATTATTTGTTAGAATGAATTTGATGCTATCCAAAATAAAATCATTCTGTTTTTTCTGTAATGAAGTTTCACCTGTAAGGAACCACTTAACCGCTTCTATTCCCTTATGGTGTTCTATACTTATATAAAGTGAGCAAAAGTTATCATTCCATTCAATTCCTTCTAATATTTTAATTACTTCTGTTGAGTCCTTCAAATAAGAGGGTAACGTTTGCACATATTTCTGTAACTGTAAGTCTATCTTTTCTGACAGATTCGAACTCACTGAATTTATCCCCGAAATAATGGGTCTTCCTGGGGGATTTTGAATGTTTTTATGTACTTTGGGTAGAAAGTAAAAAATGTCCATCTTGTGAAATTTTGGATATATGTAGTTGAATTCTTTTTTATCTGCTGGATGTTTCATAACGTGTATTTTCAATATTTATTTCCTCACAAATTGGATGTCATGTATATGTGTCTCAAATTTGTTAATTTTAGCAATGGGGGCAAAAGATAATCCTAATTTGAGTACTTTTAATTCTTCTGGTGTTAAAATTCTTTTACTATAATTGAATATACCACTCGTCTAGTTCCATATTTTTCTGCTCTTGCATTTGTTTGCCTATTCCTCTTGTTCCTCTGGCCCTATTTTTCTTATCCTTGGTGGTCTCCTCTGATCTAATTGAATGCCCTCCTCTAAAAAATCCCCTGAAATGCTTGGCCTAGGGTTTTCTGTCTGGCTTGGATTTTCCTCTTTTCCTGCCTCCATCATATTGCCTAGTGGTTTAAACCTATTCCTCAGTGGAATTGTCCATTCGTAGTTCTTATTTATTAAATGCCATGTGTCTGGACTTATGTATTGACTTTTCACTGTCTAAACCAGATATAAGTGGACTTTTTGTCTTATTTTCAGTGACTGGTCACGTATATATATATATATATATATATATATATATATATATATATATATATATATATATATATGCTTTTAATGAAATTTTAGGCTTATGTTTATGCTTATGTTGTATTTTAAAAATACCTATCAGGTGGATGTACCTTTTTAAAATACTTATATTTTAACCAGGATACTATCAGTGATAGACATTATTTGGAATTATCCATATCGAATAGATATTATCTGTGATAGATATTATTTGAAATAATCCATTTGTCCCCCCCATTGCTTCCCAGCGCTTTATTACTACTCTCTTGTATGCTTTCTGTAGCATGAAAGTGTGAGCGGGCCTTGTAATAGAGCAAGAGGGTTTTGTTAAGCGCAACTCTTTCCATTTTTTGTAACGGAATATGGACATGTCTAATGAATAATAGTCAGATGCTAGCACAATGAAATAAAAATTAGGCTGGCTAAGAAAAAAAATGGACAATACATTTCCCAATCTTTTTTCTAAACAAGTTTCTACCCATGCAGGAACATTACATCATCAAATTCCAATCTTAGAATTGTATTATCTTTATCAATTTACTACTCATTTAAACTTGTATTATATGGGATATCCTTCAACAACTAAAGTGTGTATGTATATATATATATATATATATATATATATATAAACCATAGTAATATCATACTATCATTCAATGCTGTACCCTAACATTTACAAAACCTGGTAAGTTCTTACATAAAGGGTCCCTTACCTCTCTGTTTTCCAAGCTGATACTGAGTGAGAGGTCATCCCTGAAGACTAAGTCATTTGAGCTGATTGATTCCTTATCTGACTGATTCATTGCAAAAGACTTTGAAACCTCTACAGGTGATGGCGTACTGTTCGGGCTACCAGATGTATGATTCCCATTATCACCTAATTCAAAAGGTGCCAGATCCAAAGTTAGATGTGAATGGTCCCTGGGGCACACCTCATCTGGGTCCTCTACTCTTAGCTGAGCTAAACTAAAGGAACCCTCATCTTCATCTAGTAACGTGCATGTGGACTGAATACTTGAGTTCAAGGATGTGCTTTCCTCTGCACACCAACTGGTGCTAGCATTATCTGCTGCGATTAAATCAGGTTTTCCATCGGCTGGCCACTCTGATAAGTTCCTCCTTTGCTCTTCATTTATTGAACTCTTGTCTTCTTCCTTAACATTTTCTTCATAATGCTCCCTAAAACTGTTCTTGGATGCTGAGCTTTCTTTCAAGAAGTACCTCGCCAAGGTCTCCTGCCAGCCTGTTTGTTGGGTAATCTGATGTGCCGCATCAGGTTTGACCTGTAAAAGTTGTAGGATCTGGAAAAGAAACAACAAGCTGAAATTACAATTACAAAACCACTTACATACCACATCCCTGCAAATCTACAGGTCAAGTAAAAAATATGCTAATTAAAATTAAAAATAAATCCTGATCATGATGCAGTGATTTCCAATAGAAATCCTGTTTAAAAAGACAAAAGGTACCAATTACAAAAATGTGAGTTTGAATTAAAAAAACATTTTACAGAAGAGGATTGCTATAATGCATTTAAGTGTTTAAGGGAGATATACTATTCAATCATTAGATACCACAAAGAAATTACAATAGGTATATACACCCTTTTAATGGAGTAGTGTGCAGACCCTTTAAGATAGCATATTCAAACACAAACAAGAAAGAAAAGGTAGGAACTCAATCAGTTACCAGCCTAGGTGAAAATTCGCCACCATAGTGATCCTTGAGGATCTATGCTTGTTAATATAAAGGCTCCAAAAGCTCCCAATATTACATAGAGTATTTAATAAAAACAATATCAATCAAGTGCATACATACATAATGACCACTCAGCAACACCTCCACCAGAGGGTAGCTTCGCTTCACAGGCAAAATAAATTGGGCTACCTTAGTGATCCGTGAGGCTCTATGTTGTAATTAACATGAAGTATCGTGGTGGTTTAACAATATTTATTGATCAATAATCAATCTTGTGTGTAGTAACTGATTGCGTTCCTCTTGTTTGTGTTTGAATATTGCTATAATGCCATTCTCTTAAAGGAACATAAAATCTAAAATTGTTCTTTATTCAGATAGAGCATACAATTTGAAACAACTTTTCAATTTACTTCTATTATCTAATAAGTATCCTTTGTTGGAAAGCATGCCGGGGTAGCCCTAGAGCAACAATACACAACAATACACTAGCTGCTGATTGGTGGCTGCACATATATGCCCATTGTTTTTGGTTCACCAGATGTGTTCTGCTAATTGTGTTCTGCTAATTCCCAGTAGTGCAGTGCTGTGCCTTCAGCAAATGATACCAAGGGAATGAAGCAATTTTGATCATAAAAGAAAATTATTTTTAAAACTGCATGTTCTTTCTGAATCATGAACAAACAAATTGGGTTTTAGGCCCTTTAAATTAATTTGGTTAAAAGAATGTTGTTTAGCTTACTGTTTAGTTAATACAAACTAATAAAGTTTAAAATATGCCCTTTTTGAATATTAAATAATACATATTTAACTGTAATTATGAAATAACTAACGTAAAATTCATATTAAAATGGAAAAAAAATAATTGAAACTCACCTTCCTGCAGATGGCAGTTCTAACTGTAATGTCTGCTCTGTGGGACAAATGCACAACTGCCAGTAGGTCCTTATAATTTATAACTGGGTCTGTTTTTTGGCAAGACAAAAACACAATGTAATATGGCATAAAAGTGGAATCAAATCACATTTAATTAATTACCTATAACTAATATAATAAGATTTTGCAATGATAGACTTTATATAAATCTTATTGGTTGGAAAGGCATGATTTGTGTAAAGGTTCAGATCTTTGTGCTGAACCTTGCTAATTAACACTGAATTTCCTTATCCACTTGAGAAGGACTGAAGCATGCAGACGACAGTATGGTAAAGCATGTTAGAAACAGGTACACAAGTAAAGATGTTCTAAAAGAAACTTATTATAATTCACTTATTAAATTAATTCTAATTTTGGGTATAGTGTGTCCAATAGTAATACACTTTAGTAACTCACAAAAGAATACTAATAATTAATTAATTCTAATATATTTCCCACAAATTATAAGTAGGCTTTACGTTGGCATTTTTACAAGGCGTTAGATGAAAGGGTGGCCTTTTCCTTTTGTGAAGCAATGATGCCAAAGCTTGATGGGCAATATGACTCATTAGCCACGAGACACTATTTCATTGCATTGATATAAAGTGTATCTAACGATAGTTTGAAAATGTATATATGATATGAGAAGAACAACAGAAAAAAGGATAGCTGATCTGATGAGCTCCCTGCCCCAAACTCATAAAACAAGAAAAGAAAAAAAAAAGGATAAAAGTGCTTTGTTGGAAATCTTCAAATCTTCATCAACGAGAAATCAGGCACTTGCACTATGTTAATATTAAAATATATTTATTTGCATACCTACTCCTCACAAATTACTGGGTTTCATAACTTTTTTGTGTTACTATGTTACTGACTATAATGTGAATGGAAACAGTGTTATTGAGGAAGGGGCGTTTTTTTTATATCATATTTGAAATGGTCTCACGATCAATGTTCCCTCTCAGGTGCGCGGCCACCCTTCTGGTGTAGCGCAGGCAGAATATCAGGCCGCGCAGCAACGGAGGGATGATATTGCCAGGGGCATTTTTAGATGCATGCAAGGCTCCAATCCATCAGGGACGGTTGTGTTGCACTAACAGCACCATCTCAGTCACTTGATTGATCTAACTGCAGTCTCAGGTATTTCCTCTCTGTTCTGCTCAGTGTGCTCACAGTCCTTTCTGATGTGTTTAATGCAGGGCTGTGAGCAGAAGCAGAGAGAGAAAAATGCCTGACAGCTTAAAAGTGCATTAGCTCAGTGCTGGTAGCAGCACTGTATACAGGAACACAGAAGCAGGCTAGATGAGTGACAGATTGCTGGGTCCAACGTGCAGTGCGTGCGGCGATTGGCAAATTATTTCTACATTTTTGGGCTCTCAGTGGTAGTTTCAGCAAGGGGACTGTACTTCTTCCCTGCCTGCTTTCTCCATGGTACGTCTTTCATTACTGGGTCACTGAAAGAAGACCAATTTGTAATCTTTAAACAAACCAAAAACACTTTTTGTTTTTTTTAAAGTTCTAAGTTTAAAGTTTACAAATTGGTCTTCCAATCGATAGAGGTTCTTTATACTAAGGACGCTGTGTTTTTATGGAGCAAAGTGTACACTTTTATAGTGATCACATTTCTGTATATTTCCTGCTCGTGTGATACCTCATAGTGATTGAGGTTGTAGTGTGTAAGTAGCACTCTGCTCTAAAATAAAAGTGCTTTTTTCCCCAAACGGGGTTATGCTATGTCTTTTTTATGTTTTCCTGCATGCCCTGTATAAACGGACGAGTGAAAGGAGACCCGTTTTAAAATCCTCCCAAGGATAATCCAGTGTCTGTGTTCAGACTGAGAGCCCAGATTTGGTGAACAGGTGCAATCCTCGAACGGCTACGAATCTGACGGGTGACACACTTACCTCATAAGATTGAGGGACCGAGATGTAAGTAGAACTAACAGCCCGTTTAGGATATTACTAAGTCACTAAGAACCTTATACTGCACCGTTGGTTGGACTAAGAAATAGGATTTGTGCCTATTATATTTTCATTGGACTTGAAATTTTATTCTATATTCATACTTTGTTTCATATACATTTTTTTATATACAAGTTACCCATGTCTCTGCTGATAATGTTTGTATAATTCTATTACTTTTATGTTGCAAAATTTAATTGCATTTTATTGTATTTTATTTATGAATTATTATTTATTTTTTTAGAATGCACTGATTTATTTTAGAATGCACCGATAGATTTGTTTTGATTGATGTACTCTTTTTTTAAAGAATCTAGTGTTGTGAGAATTCTACACATATACTCCGGAATTAGAATAAGAATAACACTTATCTTATATCCAGTATACACCTTTTAGCAGCTTTAGAGCTGTACAGTTTGCATTACTCTTTCTTGATCATATATATATATATATATATATATATATATATATATATATATATATATATATATATATATATATATATATATATATATATATATAGGCAGAGGATAGCGCACTCCCACTCGCCAAAGTCCCAAGACCAGGGTGTATAAACAATCAAATAGAGCAATATAGATGTGCACTCTCTGGATTTAAAACAATGCCCCGAAACGTCACAACATAATAAAGAGTGCTGTGTTTTAAATCCAGAGAGTGCATATCTATATTGCTCTCTCTCTCTCTATATATATAACATAATTTATGTAAGAACTTAACTGATAAATTCATTTCTTTCATATTAGCAAGAGTCCATGAGCTAGTGACGCATGGGATATACATTCCTACCAGGAGGGGCAAAGTTTCCCAAACCTCAAAATGCCTATAAATACACCCCTCACCACACCCACAATTCAGTTTAACGAATAGCCAAGAAGTGGGGTGATAAGAAAGGAGCAAAAGCATCAAAAATAAGGAATTTGAATAATTGTGCTTTATACAAAAAAATCATAACCACCACAAAAAGGGTGGGCCTCATGGACTCTTGCTAATATGAAAGAAATGAATTTATCAGTTAAGTTCTTACATAAATTATGTTTTCTTTCATGTAATTAGCAAGAGTCCATGAGCTAGTGACGTATGGGATAGCAGATACCCAAGATGTGGAACTTCCACGCAAGAGTCACTAGAGAGGGAAAGATAAAATAAAGACAGCCAATTCCGCTGAAAAATTAATCCACTACCCAAATCAAAAGTTTCAATTTTATAATGAAAAAAACTGAAATTATAAGCAGAAGAATCAAACTGAAACAGCTGCCTGAAGTACTATTCTACCAAAAACTGCTTCTGAAGAAGAGAAAACATCAAAATGGTAGAATTTAGTAAAAGTATGCAAAGAAGACCAAGTCATTGCTTTGCAAATCTGATCAACAGAAGCTTCATTCTTAAAAGTCCAGGAAGTAGAAACTGACCTAGAAGAATGAGCCGTAATCTACTGAGGCGGGGATTAACCCGACTCCAAATAAGCATGATGAATCAAAAGCTTTAACCAAGATGCCAAAGAAATGATAGAAGCCTTCTGACCTTTCCTAAAACCAGAAAAGATAACAAATAGACTAGAAGTCTGTCTGAAATCTGAATAGCTTCAACATAATATTTCAAAACTCTTACCACATCCAAAGAATGTAAGAATCTTACCAAAGAATTCTCAGGATTAGGACACAAGGAAGGGACAATAATTCCTCTACTAATGTTGTTAGAATTCACAACTTTAAGTAAAAATTGAAACGAGGACAGTAAAAACCACCTTATCCTGATGAAAAATCAGAAAAAGGAGATTTCACAAGAAAGAACAGATAATTTAAAAACTATTCTAGCTGAAGAGATGTCTAAAAAGAACAATACTTTCCATGAAAGTAATTAATGTCCAAAGAAAGCATATGCTCAAACAGAAGATTCTGCTCTTGAAAAAGCCCGGGCGTACTCCGGGGGAAACGCGTTGAGCTATACTGGTCAAGTCTGCTGTCAGAGAAGGTGCCCTGCTGCTGTAGACTGAATTCGGGAGGAGAACATCCCCTGTCAGAACTATCGGCTAGCTGTGGTGATCTGGATTGGCGGACTGAGACCCCATATGTTCACAACATAATTTGTGAAATGTCTGATTGCACTTACTGTTTGTAAGTAGTACTTGTATTGTACTGTTTTATCTGTTAATAAAACTGCCTTGAATCGTGTCCTTTTGCGCTACTCTCTTCTACTCAGATCGACTGACTACTTTTCTACTTCCGGTGTGGGGAGAAACACACAGGGACAGAGAGAGGCGGCAGTTGGACTGTTTGGGAGCGTATGAAACAACACTTGGAATTCATTTTATGCGCCTACACTTGTATGTGTCTTTCCCTCCAGATAACCAGGAGGCAACAGAGCAGTAAGACTGTTTTGTTTTTACTTATTTAAATTAGCGCTGCTTACAACATCTGCCAATACCATTTGCTCAAACAGAAGAGCCTGTAAAGCCTTCAGAACCAAATTAAGACTCCAAGGAGGAGAAATTGGCTTAATGACAGGCTTGATACGAACCAAAGCCTGAACAAAACAATGAATATCAGAAAGATTTAGCAATTCTTACTGTGAAACAGCACAGAAAAAGCAGAGATTTGTCCTTTCAAGGAACATGCAGACAAAACCTTATGAAGAAACTATAAAATCCTAGGAATTCTAAAAGAATGCCAAGAGAATTCATAAGAAGAGCATCATGAGATGTAAATCTTCCAAACTCGATAATAAATCCTACTAGACACAGATTTACGAGCCTGCAACATAGTATTAATTACTGAGTCAGAGAAACTTCTATGACTAAGTACTAAGCGTTAAATTTTCAAACCATCAAATTAATAATTTGAATTCCTGATGAAAAAAACGAATGTTAAGATATAAGGTCTGGCCTTAATGGAAGTAACCAAGATTGGCAACTGGACATCCGAACAAGAACCATATACCAAAACCTGTGTGGCCATGCTGGAGCCACTAGCCACACCAAAGATTGCTCTCTGATGATTTTGAAAATCACTTTTAAAAGAAGAACCAGAGATGAAAAAATATAGGCAGATTGATAATTCCAAGGAAGTGTCAATGCATACACTACTTCCGCCTGAGGATTCCCGGACCTGAATAGGCCCCTGGGAAGTTCCTTGTTTAGATGAGATGCCATCAGATCTATTTCTGGAAGCCCTCACATCTGAAAAATTGAAAAACATATCTGGGTAAAGAGACCATTCTCCCGGATGTAAAGCTTGATTAACAGAGATAATCCGCTTCCCAATTGTCTATACCTGGGAAAAAGACCATAGAAATTAGATAGGAGCTGGATTTATCCCAAGCAAATATCCGAGATACTTCTGTCACAGCCTAAGGACTGATAGTCCCACCCTGATGATTGACATACGCCACAGTTGTGACATTATCTGTCTGAAAAAATAATAAACGTCTCTTCTTCAAAAAGAAACCAAACTGAAGAACTCTGAGAATGCACAGAGTTCCAAAATATCAAATGGTAATCTCGCCTCCTGAGATTTCCAAACCCCTTGTGCTGACAGAGATCCTCAGACAGCCTCCCAACCTAAAAGACTCGCATATGTAGAGATCATGGTCCAGGTTGAAAGAACCGAAGAGACCAGTAGAACTAAATGATGGTGATCTTAACCAGTGTTCCCTCTAAGAATAGTTTTGTGTGCAGCCCAGCAGTGAAACAGTTAACAGGAGAACCATACATTGCCATCGGCATTGTGCAGTGTTTGCTAATTGCAGGGTGTGGTTACCTAATTAACTGTTTCACTGCTGGGTCGCACACAAAACTGGCCTTAGAGGGAACACTGATCTTAACCACCGAATCAAAGATAGTTAAACATTAGGATTCAAAGATATAAAAAGTGATATCCTAGAATCCCTGCACCATTATTCAGCATAAAAAACTGGAAAGGTTTCCTATGAAATGAGCAAAGGGAATCGAATCCAATGCTGCAGCCATGAAACCAAAAAACTTCCATGCATATATAGCAACTTGAAGGAAATAATAAAGACTGAAGGTTCCGGAAAAAACAGAACCCAATAAACTTGTCACTTGTCTGTTAGAGACAAAAACATTGAAACAATCTATCTGGAAACCTAAAAAAGGTGATCCTTGTGTGAGGAATCAAGGAGCTTTTGATAAAAAGATCCTCTAACCATGTCTTGAAGAAACAACAAAGTTGAATCGTATGAGATTCCGCAGAACGAAAAGACTGAGCCAGTACCACGATACCGTCCAAATAAGGAACACTGAGAACCTTGAAAAGATTCTTAGAGCTGTCGCTAGACCAGAAGGAAAAGCAACAAACTGATAATGCTTGTCAAAAAAAGAGAATCTCAGAAAATAAAAATAATCTGAAAAAAAAACAGAAAATGAAGATATGCATCTATTGTATCTATTGTAAACAAATAATGCCATCACTGACCAAAAAGGCAGAATAGACCATATAAACACCATTCTAAAAGATGGTACACTTATATGACAATTCAAAAAGATTTTCTATCTTTGGAACAATGAATAGTCTTGAATAAAACCGTAAAACCCAGTTCCTAAAATGAAACTAGAATAAATACCCCAGAAAACTCCAGGTCTGAGCAGCGCTTGAGCCCCAACGGGTGACCAGCCGCACTTCACCAGTACCCAAAACATATAGGTCTGAAAAACACTTCAGGAAAGTGTTAGTCTTACTGGAATAGCTGGAATATGATAGAGAAAAAAAAGACTTCTCACAGACGGTTTTACTCTGAATCCTATTCTGTACCCAAAGACTAAGAAGTTTGGACCGAATAGAACCAAACAAATTTCAAAAAAGTCTTAACCTGCCCCTTACCAGTCAAGCTGGAATAAGAACCGCACCTACATGCAAATTTGGGGAGTTGACTTTGAACTTTAAAAAGGCTTAATTGAATGAAGAAAAAAACTTCCAATTATAAACATGTTACTTGGGGAAGGATTCAGGATTCCGTTCCTTAGTAAGAACAGAAAACTAATATAAGCTTAAAGTTTTAGTCTTAGAACTCAATCTTGAAGCCCAGAGTAACAGTTAAAGAATTGAATCCAATTATGAACCAAATAATTGATTATCTTGGAAAAAAAGAAATATGGATTTTAAAAATCAAATTAGCATTCCAAGATTGAAATCATAAAGTTCTTCTAGCTAAAATAGCTAAAGACATAGATTAAACCTCATTTGCGAAAATATTTAATAAAATGACAACACAAATGAAATTATTAGCATGTTAATCAAGTTAAAGGACCAGTCAACACACTGGACTTGCACAATCAACAAATGCAAGATAACAAGACAATGCAATAGCACTTAGTCTAAACTTCAAATGAGTAGTGGATTTTGTCCTTTTAACAATGCTAAACAAATCATAATCCGATACTTGATCTTAAAGTATCCAACCAGAAAGATGAAGCAATTGCAACATCAGCCAAATAAATTACAGGTCTAAGAAAAGTACCTGAAAATAATTTTCCTTAAATAAGATACAACCATCTGAAGGAAAAAAAACATAATTTATGCTTACCTGATAAATTCCTTTCTTCTGTTGTGTGATCAGTCCACGGGTCATCATTACTTCTGGGATATAACTCCTCCCCAACAGGAAATGCAAGAGGATTCACCCAGCAGAGCTGCATATAGCTCCTCCCCTCTACGTCAGTCCCAGTCATTCGACCAAGAATCAACGAGAAAGGAGTAACCAAGGGTGAAGTGGTGACTGGAGTATAATTTAAAAGATATTTACCTGCCTTAAAACAGGGCGGGCCGTGGACTGATCACACAACAGAAGAAAGGAATTTATCAGGTAAGCATAAATTATGTTTTCTTCTGTTATGTGTGATCAGTCCACGGGTCATCATTACTTCTGGGATACCAATACCAAAGCAAAAGTACACGGATGACGGGAGGGATAGGCAGGCTCATTATACAGAAGGAACCACTGCCTGAAGAACCTTTCTCCCAAAAATAGCCTCCGAAGAAGCAAAAGTGTCAAATTTGTAAAATTTGGAAAAAGTATGAAGCGAAGACCAAGTTGCAGCCTTGCAAATCTGTTCAACAGAGGCCTCATTCTTAAAGGCCCAAGTGGAAGCCACAGCTCTAGTGGAGTGAGCTGTAATTCTTTCAGGAGGCTGCTGTCCAGCAGTCTCATAGGCTAAACGTATTATGCTACGAAGCCAAAAAGAGAGAGAGGTAGCAGAAGCTTTTTGACCTCTCCTCTGTCCAGAATAAACGACAAACAGGGAAGAAGTTTGGCGAAAATCTTTAGTTGCCTGCAAGTAGAACTTGAGGGCACGGACTACATCCAGATTGTGTAGAAGACGTTCCTTCTTTGAAGAAGGATTTGGACACAAGGATGGAACAACAATCTCTTGATTGATATTCCTGTTAGTGACTACCTTAGGTAAGAACCCAGGTTTAGTACGCAGAACTACCTTGTCTGAGTGAAAAATCAGATAAGGAGAATCACAATGTAAGGCTGATAACTCAGAGACTCTTCGAGCCGAGGAAATAGCCATTAAAAACAGAACTTTCCAAGATAACAATTTTATATCAATGGAATGAAGGGGTTCAAACGGAACCCCCTGTAAAACGTTAAGAACTAAGTTTAAACTCCATGGCGGAGCAACAGCTTTAAACACAGGCTTGATCCTAGCTAAAGCCTGACAAAAGGCCTGGACGTCTGGATTTTCTGACAGACGCCTGTGTAACAAGATGGACAGAGCTGAAATCTGTCCCTTTAATGAACTAGCTGATAAACCCTTTTCTAAACCTTCTTGTAGAAAGGACAATATCCTAGCGATCCTAACCTTACTCCAGGAGTAACCTTTGGATTCGCACCAGTATAGGTATTTACGCCATATTTTATGGTAAATCCTTCTGGTAACAGGCTTCCTAGCCTGTATCAGGGTATCAATAACCGACTCAGAAAAACCACGTTTTGATAAAATCAAGCGTTCAATTTCCAAGCAGTCAGCTTCAGAGAAGTTAGATTTTGATGTTTGAATGGACCCTGTATCAGAAGGTCCTGTCTTAGAGGTAGAGACCAAGGCGGACAGGATGACATGTCCACTAGATCTGCATACCAAGTCCTGCGTGGCCATGCAGGCGCTATTAGAATCACTGATGCTCTCTCCTGTTTGATTTTGGCAATCAATCGAGGAAGCAGCGGGAAGGGTGGAAACACATAAGCCATCCCGAAGTTCCAAGGTGCTGTCAAAGCATCTATCAGAACCGCTCCCGGATCCCTGGATCTGGACCCGTAGAGAGGAAGTTTGGCGTTCTGGCGAGACGCCATGAGATCTATCTCTGGTTTGCCCCAACGTCGAAGTATTTGGGCAAAGACCTCCGGATGAAGTTCCCACTCCCCCGGATGAAAAGTCTGGCGACTCAAGAAATCCGCCTCCCAGTTCTCCACTCCCGGGATGTGGATTGCTGACAGGTGGCAAGAGTGAGACTCTGCCCAGCGAATTATCTTTGATACTTCCATCATTGCTAGGGAGCTTCTTGTCCCTCCCTGATGGTTGATGTAAGCTACAGTCGTGATGTTGTCCGACTGAAACCTGATGAACCCCCGAGTTGTTAATTGGGGCCAAGCCAGAAGGGCATTGAGAACTGCTCTCAATTCCAGGATGTTTATTGGAAGGAGACTCTCCTCCTGATTCCATAGTCCCTGAGCCTTCAGAGAATTCCAGACAGCGCCCCAACCTAGTAGGCTGGCGTCTGTTGTTACAATTGTCCAGTCTGGCCTGCTGAATGGCATCCCCCTGGACAGGTGTGGCCGATAAAGCCACCATAGAAGAGAATTTCTGGTCTCTAGATTCAGATTCAGAGTAGGGGACAAATCTGAGTAATCCCCATTCCACTGACTTAGCATGCACAATTGCAGCGGTCTGAGGTGTAGGCGTGCAAAAGGTACTATGTCCATTGCCGCTACCATTAAGCCGATCACCTCCATGCATTGAGCTACTGACGGGTGTTGAATGGAATGAAGGACACGGCATGCATTTTGAAGCTTTGTTAACCTGTCTTCTGTCAGGTAAATCTTCATTTCTACAGAATCTATAAGAGTCCCCAAGAATGGAACTCTTGTGAGAGGAAAAAGAGAACTCTTCTTTTCGTTCACTTTCCATCCATGCGACCTTAGAAATGCCAGAACTAACTCTGTATGAGACTTGGCAGTTTGAAAGCTTGAAGCTTGTATTAGAATGTCGTCTAGGTACGGAGCTACCGAAATCCCTCGCGGTCTTAGTACCGCCAGAAGGGCACCCAGAACCTTTGTGAAGATTCTTGGAGCCGTAGCCAATCCGAATGGAAGAGCTACAAACTGGTAGTGCCTGTCTAAGAAGGCAAACCTTAGATACCGGTGATGATCTTTGTGAATCGGTATGTGAAGGTAAGCATCTTTTAAATCCACTGTGGTCATGTACTGACCCTTTTGGATCATGGGTAAGATTGTCCGAATAGTTTCCATTTTGAACGATGGAACTCTTAGGAATTTGTTTAGAATCTTTAAATCTAAGATTGGCCTGAAAGTTCCCTCTTTTTTGGGAACCACAAACAGGTTTGAGTAGAACCCTTGTCCTTGTTCCGACCGCGGAACCGGATGGATCACTCCCATTAATAACAGATCTTGAACACAGCGTAGAAACGCTTCTTTCTTTATCTGGTTTGTTGACAACCTTGACAGATGAAATCTCCCTCTTGGGGGAGATAATTTGAAGTCTAGAAGGTATCCCTGAGATATGATCTCTAGCGCCCAGGGATCCTGAACATCTCTTGCCCAGGCCTGGGCGAAGAGAGAAAGTCTGCCCCCCACTAGATCCGGTCCCGGATCGGGGGCTCTCGGTTCATGCTGTCTTTGGGGCAGCAGCAGGTTTCCTGGCCTGCTTGCTCTTGTTCCAGGACTGGTTAGGCTTCCAGCCTTGCCTGTAACGAGCAACAGCTCCCTCCTGTTTTGGTGCAGTGGAGGTTGATGCTGCTCCTGTTTTAAAATTCCGAAAGGGACGAAAATTAGACTGTCTAGCCTTGGCTTTGGCTTTGTCTTGAGGTAGGGCGTGGCCCTTACCTCCTGTAATGTCAGCGATAATTTCTTTCAAACCGGGCCCAAATAAAGACTGCCCCTTGAAAGGTATATTAAGTAATTTGGACTTAGAAGTAACATCAGCTGACCAGGATTTTAGCCACAGCGCCCTACGTGCCTGTATGGCGAATCCTGAGTTCTTAGCCGTAAGTTTGGTTAAATGTACTACGGCCTCCGAAATGAATGAATTAGCTAGTTTAAGGACTCTAAGCCTGTCCGTAATGTCGTCTAGCGTAGATGAACTAAGGTTCTCTTCCAGAGACTCAATCCAAAATGCTGCCGCAGCCGTAATCGGCGCGATACATGCAAGGGGTTGCAATATAAAACCTTGTTGAACAAACATTTTCTTAAGGTAACCCTCTAATTTTTTATCCATTGGATCTGAAAAAGCACAGCTATCCTCCACCGGGATAGTGGTACGCTTAGCTAAAGTAGAAACTGCTCCCTCCACCTTAGGGACCGTTTGCCATAAGTCCCGAGTGGTGGTGTCTATTGGAAACATCTTTCTAAATATTGGAGGGGGTGAGAACGGCACACCGGGTCTATCCCACTCCTTAGTAACAATTTCAGTTAGTCTCTTAGGTATAGGAAAAACGTCAGTACTCGCCGGTACCGCAAAGTATTTATCCAACCTACACAGTTTCTCTGGTATTGCAACGGTGTTACAATCATTGAGAGCTGCTAAGACCTCCCCTAGTAATACACGGAGGTTCTCCAATTTAAATTTAAAATTTGAAATATCTGAATCCAATCTGTTTGGATCAGAACCGTCACCTACAGAATGAAGCTCTCCGTCCTCATGCTCTGCAAGCTGTGACGCAGTATCAGACATGGCCCTAGTATTGTCAGCGCACTCTGTTCTCACCCCAGAGTGATCACGCTTGCCTCTTAGTTCTGGTAATTTAGACAAAACTTCAGTCATAACAGTAGCCATATCTTGTAATGTTATCTGTAATGGCCGCCCAGATGTACTAGGCGCCATAATATCACGCACCTCCCGGGCGGGAGATGCAGGTACTGCCGCGTGAGGCGAGTTAGTCGGCATAACTCTCCCCTCGCTGTTTGGTGAAATTTGTTCAAATTGTACAGATTGACTTTTATTTAAAGTAGCATCAATACAGTTAGTACATAAATTTCTATTGGGCTCCACCTTGGCATTGGAACAAATGACACAGATATCTTCCTCTGAGTCAGACATGTTTAACACACTAGCAATAAACTTGCAACTTGGTTATAATTCTTTTTAGCAAAAACGTACTGTGCCTCAAAGAGGTACTAAACGATTAAATGATTAAATGACTAAATGACAGTTGAAATAATGAACTGAAAAAACAATTATAGCATCAAACTTTAAAACAACACAACTTTTAGCAAAGGTTTGTTCCCATTAGAAAAATAACAATAATTAAATTTGACATAAAAATTACAGAGCAACGTTTTTATTCACAGTCAATATAAAATTCTCACAGCTCTGCTGAGAGAATCTACCTCCCTCCAAAGAAGTTTGAAGACCCCTGAGATCTGTCAGAGATGAACCGGATCATGCAGGAAATATAAGAGTAACTGACTGGAATTTTTTGATGCGTAGCAAAGAGCGCCAAAAACGGCCCCTCCCCCTCACACACAGCAGTGAAGAGAAACGAAACTGTCACAATTAAAACCAAACAACTGCCAAGTGGAAAATAATGCCCAAATATTTATTCACTCAGTACCTCAGAAATGTAAACGATTCTACATTCCAGCAAAAACGTTTAACATGATAAATACTTATTAAAAGGATTAGTGACCTTTAACAGAGTAGTTCCGGTGAAATACCATCCCCAGAATACTGAAGTGTATACATACATGTCATTATAACGGTATGGCAGGATTTTCTCATCAATTCCATTCAGAAAATAAAAACTGCTACATACCTCAATGCAGATTCATCTGCCCGCTGTCCCCTGATCTGAAGCTTTTACCTCCCTCAGATGGCCGAGAACAGCAATATGATCTTAACTACTCCGGTTAAAATCATAGTAAAAAAACTCTGGTAGATTCTTCCTCAAACTCTGCCAGAGAAGTAATAACACGCTCCGGTGCTATTGTAAAATAACAAACTTTTGATTGAAGTCATAAAAACTAAGTATAATCACCATAGTCCTCTCACACATCCTATCTAGTCGTTGGGTGCAAGAGAATGACTGGGACTGACGTAGAGGGGAGGAGCTATATGCAGCTCTGCTGGGTGAATCCTCTTGCATTTCCTGTTGGGGAGGAGTTATATCCCAGAAGTAATGATGACCCGTGGACTGATCACACATAACAGAAGAAATAAATACTATTTGCTATAAGAATAATAGTATATTTAGCAGTAGAGATAGCCCCATTAACTTGGGGAATCTTTCCTCAAAACTGAAAACTAACTGCCGGCAAAGAATACAATTTAAAAACCTTAAAGAAGGACTAAAAGAAAATTCTCAGCCTATTCCATTCCCTAGTATCAGGAAATGGAAAAAACCTCTGAAGAAACCACAGAAGATAAATAAGCAGAATTTAAATGTTAGCTAGTCTTTAAAATCAAAAGAAATAGTTACTTCAATATCCAAAATAATCAACACCTTTTGAATAAAGAACAAATGTACTCTATTAAAAAACCAAAAAGTAGATTTGTTAGTGTCAATATCTGATGAAGAAAAATTCTGAATGAGAAAAAAACACCATCAGAGAAGGATAATTCATTATGTTGTTGGTCATTTGAAACTTCATCAACTAAAAAAGTTTGAAAAAGACCTAAAAATTTTATTAGAAGGCGGGATGTCAGACAAAGCCTTTAAAATAGAATCAGAAAAATATTCTTATAAATTTCTAAGTATATCTTGTACATAAGATGTAAAAAGAATAGCAATATATAAAGCATAAATACTAATGGATTCTGCATGTAAAAGTTTATCATGATAACTGATTACAAACCATAGCTAAAGATAAACATTCATAACATTAAAATAAATGAACTTAGCTTTGGGTAGGACTGATATCAGTCAACAGGAATCCCTCAGCATTTCTTGATACAGGAACAGTGTTTGAAATATCTTGCAATATGTAATAGAAAAAAAACAACATATAAAGTAAAATTATCAAATTCCTTAAATGACAGTTTCAGGAATGGGAAAAAAATGCAAAACAAACAAGCCTCTAGTAACCAAAAGCAACAAAAAAATGAGACTTAAATAATGTGAAAAAAAGTGGTGCTAAGTATAACGCCCACATTTTTTGGCGCCAAGTATGACGCCCACATTTTTTGGCGCCAAGAATGACGCCCACATTTTTTGCCACCAAGAATGACGCCCACATTTTTCGGCGCAAAAAAACGTCTGTAACACACATGCGTCAAAAAATGACGCAACCATGAACAAACTTCCGGCGTCAACAAAAATTTTGCGCCAAAAATGACGCAATAAATTAAAGCATTTTCTGCCCTCGCGAGCCTAACAGCCCGCAAGGAAAAAAGTCAATTTGAATATTTTAAGGTAAGAAAAAATATTAATTCATAAGCATTTTCCCAAAAAAATGAAACTGACAGTCTGAAAGAAGGAATACTAAATATCCTGAATCATGGCAAATATAAGTTTAAAACATATATTTAGAACTTTACATATAAAGTGCCCAACCATAGCTTAGAATGTCATAAATAAAATAAGACTTACTTACCCCTAAGACACTCATCTACATATAATAGATAGCCAAACCAGTACTGAAACGAGAATCAGTAGAGGTAATGGTATATAAGAGTATATCGTCGATCTGAAAAGGGAGGTAGGAGAAGAAATCTCTACGACCGATAACAGAGAACCTATGAAATAGATCCCCTAGAGGAAGACCATTGTATTCAAATAGGCAATACTCTCTTCACATCCCTCTGACATTCACTGCACTCAGAGGAAAATCGGGCTTCAGCCTGCTGCGAAGCGCATATCAACGTAGAATCTAGCACAAACTTACTTCACCACCTCCATGGGAGGCAAAGTTTGTAAAACTGAATTGTGGGTGTGGTGATGGGTGTATTTATAGGCATTTTGAGGTTTGGGAAACTTTGCCCCTCCTGGTAGGAATGTATATCCCATACGTCACTAGCTCATGGACTCTTGCTAATTACATGAAAGAAATAGTGACGTGCACTCATTGGAGGCAGGTGAGGCAGTGCCGCACCTGCCATTTGGGCCAAAAGAAAAACAAATAGAGAATTTTATTTAAAAAAAAAAAGTTACATTTTCTTTTTTTTTTTTTACATGTCAAACTGTAATATTGCGCAATAGAGAGGCACTGGGTTCTGGTGTTTCTCTATTGCGCAATATTTGTAGTGTATTTTTATATCTAGCTGCTCTGCAGCATCACCCGGTGGTGATTTGCAGGAGCAGCGCGGCTGACAAAATTGCTATATGAGGCATCTCTCATGAGGCCTCGACTGTTCCCTGGGAGACCAGCTCATCCAATCAACACCGGTGTTGACTCCCTGGCTCTGCTTAGCCCTACTGACTGAGTGTCTGCGCATGCGCAAGTAAGGAGCAGCGCGGCGGCGGCGGGAACAACAGCCAGTCCCACTGATTCCTGCCTGACAGTGACACCTCAGCCTGAGCCAAGTAGCGTGGAGTGGAGGAGGAGGCTGCCGCCCTGATCTATGAGACTTGCACGTCGCACCGCATATCGCAGCTGCTGCCCGGCCCCTGCCCTGGTCCTGCCTGACCGTGACCTGTCGGCTGAGCCTGTCACCCACCTGTGACCTCACCTGAAGGAAGGAGCCCGCGTCCAAGTGCACACAGTCCGTCACACTGTCACACAAGTAAGTCATCATCAGAATGACAAGCCATGCCGTGTTATAGTGTGATGATCGTGCAGTACAGCCTGTATTGTAATATCATGATAATTATATATTTTTTATTGTGAGGCTTGGTTGGGGTTGTAACTTGGACTTGTAAGACAGTTAAGGGTGATGATCGTGCAGTACAGCCTGTATTGTAATATCATGATAATTATATATTTTTTATTGTGAGGCTTGGTTGGGGTTGTAACTTGTACTTGTAAGTTAATACGGGACCGGGTAGTGGGTGCCCCCCCTCTGCTTAAATTTGAAGTGCCTGTGTGTGTTGGAACTAGGAACTTGTGACGCAGTCTGATCCTCTTCTCTGCTTATTTGCTTAGTAAATGTATTTTGTGTATGACCCGGTCAGTGTTGTAAGTACTTACAACACTGACCAGGTCATACACAAAATACATTTATTAAGCAAAACTTGCAAGTTGCTGCTATGCTATGGTATGTTCCACAGTCCACTTCCCAACTTCTCTGGCAGCTTAATAAATATATGTTAAAATGAGCAGCCATCTTGCAGCCATCTTGTGATTTAGTGCTTTTATTTGCTTAATAAATGTATTTTGTGTTTGACAAGGTCAGTATTGTAACTTACTAAATATATTTAAATAAGAAATATATTTTAATGAGCAGCCATATTGTGATTTTGTGCTTATTTGCTTAATAAATGTAACTTACAACACTGACCAGGTCATACACAAAATACATTTATTAAGCAAAACTTGCAAGTTGCTATGCTATGGTATGTTTGTTGAAAATCAGATCTAAATATGCTCATTAGCTTCTGAGCATATTTAGATATTTTTTCCAACAAAGGATATCTGATTTTCTTCATTCTTTTGATATCCTTTGTTGAAAAGCATATCTGAATACGCTCAGTAGCTACTAAGCATATTTAGATATGCTTTTCAACAAAGGATATCAAAAGAATGAAGAAAATCAGATATCCTTTGTTGAAAATCATATCTAAATATGCTCAGTAGCTAATGAGCATATTTAGATCTGAGTTTCTTCATTCTTTTGATATCCTTTGTTGATAAGCATATCTAAATATGCTCATAGCTACTGAGCATATTTAGATATGATTTTCAACAAAGGATATCTGATTTTCTTCATTCTTTTGATATCCTTTGTTGAAAAGCATATCTAAATATGCTCAGTAGCTACTAAGCATATTTAGAGATATGCTTTTCAACAAAGGATATCAAAAGAATGAAGAAAATCTGATATCCTTTGTTGAAAATCATATCTAAATATGCTTAGTAGATACTGATTGGTGGCTGCATATAGATACCTCATGCGATTGGCTCGCCCATGTGCATTGCTATTTCTTCAACAAAGGATAGCTAAAGAATAAAGGCGTATCCGATTGCTAGCCACTGCCTCACCAGCCTCTGAAGTCACCGCACATCACTGATATACACAGTATATATATATATATATATATATACTGTATGTGTGTGTATATATATATATATATAGTAGCAGAGATGTGCACTCTCACTTCCGTATCATCTGCCTGGGTGCTAGTAGGTAATGATATTAGCAATGAAAGAAACTTGCACTCGCTGGTACTTTTCAACAATCTTTACTGTAACAAAGTAACGTTTCGGGGACAATATATCCCCTTCCTCAGACACAAGTGATACAAAGTGACACACATTTATAAGCAAACAATTAATAACCCCACCCCTTAATTAGCATAAAAACCTCCAAAAACTGTTGTCATGGTGACCACTACATCACAATATCAACAACAGTGCATCAATCAGTGACATATTGAATACACTTTCTGAGTATATACTGTACTTCTCTTTTAGTGATAGTGACATATTTATATAGAGGAAAATAGAGGAGACATGGTATACAGACATAAAGGGCATAGAACCTAACCACACAAAAGCAGGCTAATTCAATATATATATAGCATATATAACAAGACCCATAGCTAGCAGGGACCGCAAATCTGCTACAAATATAGGATACAGGAGGAAGTAATGCTATACAACAAACACATGGCCTAGATCGCCTTATCGCTAGATTAACTCACCCCTGCACTGCTATGAAAGTCTCCCCCTGACAACCCGACAGCCTCTGACGTGGCACAACTCAGTTCGAGAACCGGAAGTCACTCACAGAGTCGGATTACATCACATGCGGGGCAACAGCCTATCGCAACGAAGCATTACCGTTGCCATAGGGATACTTACACAGCATCACGGTACGCAGTGAGACCAAACAGTGTATACAATCATTAACCCTGCAAATACTAAGTGTGTTATGCTATCTCCACTTGTTCCCAGTTTGTTGGATTGAGAGCTTGCATTGTGTGGCTGTTTTAGGGTCCCAGGTTTTTGGAAGGGACCTTGTCATGGTACCTGGGCTTATCCCATTTGGCCAAATGTGGTAACTAACCCTTCCATTTCTGCTTTTAATCTTAGCTGAGTGCTGGACTTTCTCTGTGTGTTGTATTAATTTGTTTTGTAATTTTCCCTATGGTTCTTGCACCCAGACCTGTCTGGGATTACCTGCCTGTGACTCTGGGGACAGCACAGCTTCCTGTGAGTGCCAGTGAGTATATATATATATATATATATATATATATATACACATATACATACATACAAATATAATATATATATATATATATATATATATAGTGCCGCACACAAGCGGTATGAAGCCCGCACACAGAAAAAAATAATTGCACGCACTAAAAAAGAATTAGAGGGAACATTGCTCACGATCATGGAATATCTAAAAGGTTTTGACGTTCACATGATGCAGCCCCTTCAGTAATCTCAAACTAAACAAGACACAGTATTTAACTGAAAATAACTGCCATTATTGCGCAGGGGGATAATGACTTGAAAAGAAGGCGAGCAAGTTCAGAAGTAAATTACAAAATCACTTTATAAACAGAAAGAATGATAAGATATAGAGAATTACATTTCCAGATGGTACTTTAATGGAAGGAATTCCTAGAATATGCATACCAAAAAAAAAAAATGAATATTTTTCTAATTTGCCACACCCCAAAAAATATGCAATTATTCCTATATTACCTGCAACAAGAACTTGGTTTAGAAGGCTCTTGATTAGCAATGTTGTGACAGGTGCTTCATTAAGTAACAGACCCAGTCCAGAGTATCCCACTTCCCTGAGTCGAATACGCTGCTTGCTCCGCTCATAAACTTTATTGCACTTTAGCATTTGCTCTAATATCTGGCGAAAAAGAGGTCAGAAAATAAGCAAAGTAGAGAGGAGGGAATGGCCATAACTAGTAATAAATGATAGGTGGCGAGTTATCTATCCCACACTTACTGTAGTGTAGTACTGCAGAGAATATGTATCAGAGGAATATGTAGGCAGTCTGTCCTAGTCGGTCGCTAGCTATTTATATATATTACAATTGTTTATATTAATGGGACATGAAGGTCAAAATTAAACATTCATGATTCACATAGACAGAGTTTGCAATTAAAAACACTGTCTAATTTGCTTATATTATCGACTTTAGCTCTTTCTCTTACTATCCTCTTTTGAAACTTAGCTCATTTCCATGAAAGCATACTGTGTGGTTGGCTTAGGCGTGTGCATGTAACCTGAGCACTATATTTAAGGAGTGTTTGCAACAATGCAAATTTGATAATGAAAACGCTGATAATAGCAATACATTTCCATTTCTTTAATTGAGCATTCATATGCAGGAAATTATTTGTGTAATAGCCATACATTTATATGTGGCCCTTAAAACTTCTAAAATATTGATCTGCAGCCATCAGTGTGTTAGAAAGTTGGCCACTGCTATTTTAGGAGGTAACTTTTTCAACCTATACTTAAAATGTATGCTCATTGCACAGTTTAGCTTAATGAAGAATTACTAAAGTGTTCTTTTACAGTGAATCCAATTATGCCTATTTCCTCTTTATAAAGTGTTTTCATGTAATGTATACAGTGGGATATGCAATTTAATACTCTACCTTGAAGACAAGCTCCTTCAGTCTATCCGTATATCTCTGGTTTAGCAGCAAAGTATAAAGTATATCAGCGTTTCCTGGCTCAAACAGTAGCAAGAACAACTGGTCCCGTTTTGGGCTTGTGCTAAGGAGGTGTAGGATAACCTCTAAAATTCCACACAGCTAAAAGAAATACAATGTCAGTGAGAATGATTCACATAAACTATTATATAGGTTTAAGAAGGGGAGTCCAAACCCATTCTTTGAGGGTTGCCAAAATCAGCTTTAGCTACTCTAAGCCACAGCGTGATGAACTTACAAACTATTTGTATATGTGTAGCCCTCTAGGAATGAGATAGGACAGCTTAAATTCAACAAGATCGCTAAAACATTATGGGGTTAATTACAACCCTTTAGAAAGTATATATGGATTTGTGTAGATAAATCATTTGACAAGCCTTTCTAGAGGACCATGATCGACCCCTATATTAGTAAGCAAGAATCATCCCAGATACATACATTTGTCTTACAGATACAAGTTTATTCTGTTGAATTAATCTATGAGCTTAAGCTAAATGTATCCTTAGGCTCCAATGATGATGGCCAAGGATCTTTATGTATTAATTAATTACAAGAACACAATTAAACAGGAAATGCTGCCATACACAGTAGTACAAATTAGAAGAGATATCATTAAACATCTGTCCAGTTCCACCGGTAAAAATATTTTCTACACCT